>NC_134899.1:6563648-6578648 GCF_041734735.1 Babylonia areolata
CACACACACACACACACACACAGACGCACACACACAGACGCACACACACACACACACACACACACACACAGACGCACACACACAGACGCACACACACACACACACACACACACACACACACACACACACACACACACACACACCTCTGTAGTAAGATACCATGAAGCCCATGCCGTAGCCGATGTGCAGAATGGGTTCCCCTGTCCTGGTGCTGGCCAGCTGTCTCATGTAGGCAGGCAGAAGGGTTCGCTCCGTGAACAGCTGACGTAACAGGCTCATGGTCACGTCACTGGGCCGCTTGATGACGTCCAGCAGGTGGACCATCCACTTCGTCATGTCCATGGCTGACGACATGATGGCCCCCGCCGCTTGCATGGGGTGGATGCTGGGAAGTGAAGAGAAACAGGGTGGTCAGTGGTTTTGTTAACTCTTTCACCGCCATAGGTGACTTTAGTCGACTCAATACACTGCCATGGGTGACTAGTCGATATCGAAGGGTCATGTTAAAAGGACCGTTTTTCACATTGTAACAAAGTCTGACAGATGCAGCCAGTTTCCCCGCCAATAGCACAATGACTAACCTTTGCCTCCTGACCCATTGTGTTTTGACATGAACCGAAGCCTGTGACTGAGAGCATCGAATCTAAAATATTTGGCACTGGGGATTGTTTTTCAAACAGAAACTTGGCGGTGAAAGAGTTAATTAAACCCCTGGCTGCCGAGCTATGGTCTGAAGAGATTATGGTACAGATACACAGCGCCTATTCATGCAGCGGAGTTTTTCCCTGCCATTGGGCGCTCAACGTTCATTTCCTGTGTCATTCAATCAGGTTTCAGTCGCACACATACACTCTCATATAGATATGTAACCATTTACGTGCATTACCGTTTTACCTATTTACCCCGGCATGTAAGCAGCCACACTCCGTTTTCGGGAGGGTGCATGCTGGGTATGTTCTTGTTTCCATAACACACGGAACGCTGACATGGATTACATAATCTTTATGGTGCGTAATTGATATTCTGCGTGGGAATGCACACGAGAGGGGTTCAGGCACTAACAGGTCTGCACATATGTTGAGTGAGGAGATCGGAAAGATCTCCACTCTTTACCCACTAGGCCCCGTTACCGAGATTCGAACCTGGGACCCTCAGATTGAAAGTCAAACACTTAAAAAAAAACAAAAAAACAAACAAAAAAAACTTCAAAACAAACCATGTTGCTTATTTCCAAGCCGACCTAAAAGGGGGCCATCGCAGGGCTAAATGCCTGTCAGTTCTCAAAACCAATCGAAGAGAACTGAAATTTTTTTTTTTAACTGATTCAAACAAGGCCAAAAAGACCGAGTCACCCACAGTTAAGCCTACACATAATTTTTGTAATCGTTTGAAATAATGAAAATACCTGCAAAATAACCAATTGATTCACCCACTAAGATGAAGTCTACGTAAAATTTAAACCCAAAGTATTTTCTTTTTCAATTTCCTTCAGGAACTTCAACAGAGTGTTGGAGGAGAGTAGGAGGGGGGTGTGGGGGGGGGGGGGGGGGGGGGCGGGGGAGGAGGAGGGGGGGGTAGGGGCATTCAGAAGAACTTAGTCCATGTGAACCATCTTACTCATCCTACTTAAACACGCCCGAAAACGGAGTATGGCTGCCTACACGGCGGGGTAAAAACGGTCATACACATAAAAGCCCGCTTGTGTACATACGAGTGAACATGGGAGTTGCAGCCCACGAACAAAGAAGAAGAAGAAGAAGAAGAAGAAGAAGAATAATCTTACTCAAACAGCCTGGGATCCTGCTGCACGAACATGTCGAAGACGCGCATGCGCAGGATGTAGGGAAGCGCCACGTTGTCACGTGACAGTGCCTCGGGCGTCATGGCGGTGTCGTTCATGCTCAGTGGCCGCCATATTGCCTCCTCCACCAGCTCGGACCAGTCCTTTCCGGCCGTGACTTCACACACCCGGGAGACCAGCACGATCAGGGTGTTACTGTAGTACCAGGACGACCGGAACGGCACCATCTCCGGTAGGTACTGCAGTCGGCTGGGGAACAGAGACAGGGCAAGACATGTGAGGCACCATTCTTCAGCCTGTTTCGTCCACTCAGACTAAACCTCAAGTATACAGGGTCCACAGTACACAATACTAAAAATCGAAGACCCAGAAATGGAACAGGAAAAAAAAAGAGACAGAAACGAAATGAGTTATACTATGTGCTCCATGATCTTGCATTCTTGCATGCAACCGAGGCCACAACTGAAATAATTCCCTCTTTCCATCTGTCTTTGTCTGTCTGTCTAGGTCTCTATCTCTCGTTCTCTCTCTCTGCACACGCACACACGCCAACCACCACTATATATACCCACCTCCTACCATCCACGCAAACACACACACACACACACACACGCACACGCACACGCACTGTCCTACAGGCTGCTCTTCACTCACTCACACAAACACATACACACACACGCACGCACACACACGCACGCACGCACACGCACACCCACGTATCACGCACACCCCTACACAATTGGAGCAAAGACCCGAGCAAGCAACTCATTCCTGACCCAGGCCAGCAGCCCTACCTGCAGAACACCTGGGTGGTGATGTTAAGCGGGTGGCCCTACCTGCAGAACTCCTGGGTGGTGATGTTAAACGGGTGGCTCTACCTGCAGAACACCTGGGTGGTGATGTTAAGCGGGTGGCCTTACCTGGCAGAACTCCTGGGTGGTGATGTTAAGCGGGTGGCCCTACCTGGCAGAACTCCTGGTTGGTGATGTTAAGCGGGTGGCTCTACCTGCAGAACACCTGAGTGGTGATGTTAAACGGGTGGCCCTAGCTGCAGAACTCCTGGGTGGTGATGTTAAGCGGGTGGCTCTACCTGCAGAACACCTGGGTGGTGATGTTAAACGGGTGGCCCTACCTGCAGAACTCCTGGGTGGTGATGTTAAGCGGGTGGCTCTACCTGCAGAACACCTGGGTGGTGATGTTAAGCGGGTGGGCCTACCTGCAGAACTCCTGGGTGGTGATGTTAAGCGGGTGGCCCTACCTGCAGAACACCTGGGTGGTGGTGTTAAGCGGGTGGCCCTACCTGCAAAATTCTTGGGTGGTGATTTTAAGTGGGTGGCTCTACCTGCAGAATTCCTGGGTGGTGATTTTAAGTGGGTGGCTATACCAGCAGAACACCTGGGTGGTGATGTTAAGCGGGTGACCCTACCTGGCAGAATTCCTGGGTGGTGATGTTAAGTGGGTGGCTCTGCCTGCAAAATTCCTGGGTGGTGATGTTAAGCGGGTGGCCCTACCTGCAGAACACCTGGGTGGTGATGTTAAGTGGGTAGCCCTACCTGCAGAACTCCTTGGTGGTGATGTTAAGCGGGTATCCCGAGAAGATGCCCAGGTCGGCGGAGGCCAGGCCAGTACGGTGACTGAGGACGTCCATGAGGGTGGTCTGGGCGGTGCGCGTGGGGTCCGTCAGTCTGAAGTCATCAAGGATCTCCGCCAAAGGGGTGCTGAAGGAAAACCTGCAGGGACCGATGATAGTAATGATGATAGTGATGATGATGATGATGATAGTGATAGTGATGGTAATAATGATAATAATACTGGTGATGATAACTGTACTGATAATGATAACAATGCTGGCGAGACCAGATGCCTGATCTTCGCATGGAGCGGACGAAATGGCACCAGCATTTTTCTCTACTTTTACAAGACAATTCAGACTTACAAAAACAACAACAACATATTCTACTGTGTGAAAAAAACCACAGGGAGAAGATGGAGGCGGAGAAAGAAACCATTGCCACCGATGAATGATCGTAACTCCTGCTTATTTGATCCCGGTCATTTGTCTCCCTTCCCCCGGAGTCCACAGGAGATAGAGAGGGCCCGGCCAGTTTTCGGACAGATAATTGGTGATACTAAGCGTACGCCCAGGCTGACTTGTACCCCCCACAGGGCCCTGCCAGGAGTTTACGGCCGTGCGCGCGCAGCTGTGGTATCGTGGGAGAGGAAAATGTCAGCTGAGTTCATGGGGACGGAAGGTGGGTCCTTATATTACCTACCTACCTACCTACCAAGTAGAATAGAATAGAACAGAATATGTCTTTATTACCAAGTGTACCGGGGTCACAAAGAATATGGGGAAGGGGGGTGGGGTGCATAACAAGGTACGAACATAAATCAAAAATCATACTAAAGGTCAATGTACTCAAGGTCACTAAGTTTCAGTTTCAGTTTCAGTAGCTCAAGGAGGCGTCACTGCGTTCGGACAAAACCATATACGCTACACCACATCTGCCAAGCAGATGCCTGACCAGCAGCGTAACCCAACGCGCAAGGTCACTAAACGCCAACTCAAGGTCTGACTAAGCAAGTTGGTTTACAATGCCTAGCAGAGGTGGTGTTGCCTTTATGGATTTGACCAAACACAGTGACAGTGACGCCCCCTTAAGAAACTGAACCGAACTGAACTGTACCAAATGAACTGTCTGACTGACTGTCCAACTAACGGACCATGCAGTTAAATAATAACTTTCATGGAAGGACAGAAAACTTGCCTCTCCAGCAGACTGACATAAACCCGCTATGTGAAGGTAGTCCCAACCAACCACTTAAATAATAACCGTAAATTAAGGAAGCAAAACCGAACCTAACAACTAATCAACCATCTATACAGTAACAGCTCAGTTAATTGATACTATCTATTGATGAAATGGAATTAAAAATCGACTGGGCAGTTAGGTATAAGGGCAAATAAATAAATAAGTAACTGGAGAGATAATAGATAAAATGAAGATACAGACAGACAGACAGGCAGAGATATGAACAGATAGAAGAATAACTGAAGAAAGAAAGAACGACAGGGTGGAAAGGAAGCAAACAAGGGTAAGAAGAAACTGCAGAAACAAAACTCTGAATCAAAGAAAAAACATTAAAAAAAAAACCCGAAGAAAATCTAAATTTAAGAAAAAAAAAAAAAGACATATAGGAAGTTTCAGTTTCTCAAGGAGGCGTCACTGCGTTCGGACAAACCCATATACGCTACACCACATCTGCTAGGCAGATGCCTGACCAGCAGCGTAACCCAACGCGCTTAGTCAAGCCTTGAGTGCATGCAGTTAATTTTTATTAATGGACCTATCAGAGTGGATTTCTTCTACTGAATTTTGCCAGTGGACAACACTCTCGTTGCTATGGGTTCCCTTTCAGTGCGCCAAGTGCGTGCCCTTGCTGCACACGGGACCTTGGTTTATTGTCTTATCAGAACGACTATACGCTCAGTTTGATTTTTCAGTCACACTTCGGAGTAAAGGGCGAGGGCGGGATTCTTCTTCTTCTTCTGCGTTCACTCGTATGCACACGAGTGGGCTTTTACGTGTATGACCGTTCTTTACCCCGCTATGTATGCAGCCATACTCCGTTTTCGGGGGTGTGCATGCTGGGTATGTCCTTGTTTCCATAACCCACCGAACGCTGACATGGATTACAGGATCTTTAACGTGCGTATTTGATCTTCTGCTTGCATATACACACGAAGGGGGTTCAGGCACTAGCAGGTCTGCACATATGTTGACCTGGGAGATCGTAAAAATCTCCACCCTTTACCCACCAGGCGCCGCCACCGTGATTCGAACCCGGGACCCTCAGATTGACAGTCCAACGCTTTAACCACTCGGCTATTGCGCCCGTCGAGGGCGGGATTCGAACCCAAACCCTCACGGACTCTGTATTGGCAGAGGAGCGTCTTAACCATTCTGCCACCTTCCTCCTGGAGAGAAAGAAAGAAGAAGCAGAAGAAGAAGAAGAAGAAAGAATAAACAGCAGAAAGCAAACAACCATTAATTATTTGCGTTGGAAGCGAGGGAGCTTTACACTCAGCCATGCAATCGGCTGCCAACAGGGAGAGACTATAATTATGAGCAGCATGCATGAACGTTGTTTTGGCAACAAGAAAGGTTTTAAGTATACAATATCGGCTACATATTGCTGTTGAAATTCTTTTTTACGCGAGAAAATCTGAAGAAGCATAGGTGAAAGAAAAAGAAATTAATAAAAGATCACGGTTACGTACAGAATGTTGTGTTGAGTAATCTCTCTCTCTCTCTCTCTCTCTCTCTCTCTCTCTCTCTCTGTGTGTGTGTGTGTGTGTGTGTGTGTGTGTGTGTGTTGTTGTTGTTGTTGTTGCTGTGTACAGACACCACATCAATTTTGCATAAAAGGGGCTGATACCCAACATACCCATAAGCAACATGCTGGTCATTTCTCGAGAGCCTTCTCTGTAGGTTTGCTTACAACATTAAAAAAAAAAAAGAAAAAAGAAAACAAATAATCTTTAACAGAAAAAAAAAATAGCCGAAGTAAATTCTTTAAATTACAATAAACTATATAGGACATGTAGAAGGCAGATGAGGAAAGCAAACTTAAGAGAGAGAGAGAGGGGGAGAAAGAGACAGACAGACAGAGAGAGGCAGAGAGAGACAGACAGAAAGAAAGACAGACAGACAGAGACAGACAGACAGAGAGAAAGATAGACAGAGAGAGAGAGAGAGAGCCTCGGAGAGAGAGACAGATAGAAAGACAGACAGACAGACAGACAGACACAGAGAGAATAACACGTAATTCCGCACTCTGACAACACCAGCACGGGAAGTGGTTCCACATGTCAAGGCCGGAAGTCACGTGCCAGCCCCGCCTCGCGCTCAGTGTCGGTCACGTGATTTCCGCGCGGACAACACATGGTGTTGTTGTGTTTTGTTTTGTGTAGCGCTGTACTCCGTTGTGTTGTAGTGTGTTGTACTGTATCGTAGTGTGCTGTACTGTATTGTGCTGTGTTGTACTGCACAGCATTGCGTTGTTTTGTATTGTGTTGTATTGCGATGAATTGCGCTATGGTGTATTGTGTTGTGTTGTATTGCGATGAATTGCGATATGGTGTATTGTGTTGTGTTGTATTGCGATGAATTGCGCTATGGTGTATTGTGTTGTGTTGTATTGCGATGAATTGCGATATGGTGTATTGTGTTGTGTTGTATTGCGATGAATTGCGCTATGCTGTATTGTGTTGTGTTGTATTGCAATGAATTGCGCTATGGTGTATTGTGTTGTGTTGCATTGCGATGAATTGCGCTATGGTGTAGTGTTGTGTTGTATTGCGATGAATTGCGCTATGGTGTGTTGTGTTGTATTGCGATGAATTGCGATATGGTGTATTGTGTTGTGTTGTATTGTATTGCGATGAATTGCGCTATGGTGTGTTGTGTTGCATTGCGATGAATTGCGCTATGGTCTATTTTGTTGTGTTGTATTGCGATGAATTGCGCTATGGTCTATCGTGTTGTGTTGCATTGCGATGAATTGCGTTATGGTCTATTGTGTTGTGTTGTATTGCGATGAATTGCGCTATGGTGTATTGTGTTGTGTTGCATTGCGATGAATTGCGCTATGGTCTATCGTGTTGTGTTGCATTGCGATGAATTGCGCTATGGTGTATTGTGTTGCATTGCGATGAATTGCGCTATGGTGTATTGTGTTGCATTGCGATGAATTGCGCTATGGTCTATTGTGTTGTGTTGTATTGCGATGAATTGCGCTATGGTGTATCGTGTTGTGTTGCATTGCGATGAATTGCGTTATGGTCTATTGTGTTGTGTTGTATTGCGATGAATTGCGCTATTGTGTATTGTGTTGTGTTATATTGCGATGAATTGCGCTATGGTGTATTGTGTTGTGTTGCATTGCGATGAATTGCGCTATTGTGTATTGTGTTGTGTTGTATTGCGATGAATTGCGCTATAGTGTATTGTGTTGTATTGTATTGCGATGAATTGCGCTATAGTGTATTGTGTTGTATTGTACGTATTTGCATTGAATTGCATTCTCTTGTATCGCATTGAATTATGTGGCGTCTCACTGCATTGCATGGTATTGCCCTGTATTGCACTGTCTTGCATCGCACTTTGCTGCTTTTTGTTTGTATTGTCACAATACATGTTATTTCTCTGTGAGTCATGTGGGCGGCACCCAGCTGGGAGAGCGCTTCACCACAGTACAGCGCCACCTATATAGTTGGGTTTTTTTTTCTTCTGCAAACTATTTGTTTCACTATCGACAAAGTGAACTTTTCTGTTATCTAACTATGGGGAAAACCCTTTCGTTGTTCTTTTACACGCGCTGTGTGCATGATGTACACGCGGGCCCTTGGTTTATCGTCTCATCAGAATGACTAGCACCCAGGCTACCACTCAAAGTCTGGTTGAAGGGATAGTAATAAACAAAAATTCCGGTCCGTACACATAGGACGTGAACCGGTGGACACTAGTTCCTAGTGGAATGCATCACCTCTAGATCCCCGACCCCCCTCGCCACGCCCGTGTGGTTAGCTGTGTCTGTGTTGGGCGGGGACGTGACGGAAATACATGACTTGTTGGCTGTGGGCCTGAAGGTCTCGCTGCTCCAGTGCTGAGGTCAATGAGTCTGATGGCTTGGCATCCTCCTGTGCTGCCTCCTGCTGTGTGTATACACGGTGCCTGACTTGGCACTTCACAACTTCCGGCAGGCAGTGATTTGTTTGGTTTGTGGTTGTCGTTGTGTGTTTGGTTTGTGTTTGTCGTTGTGTGTTTGGTTTTTGTTTGTCATTGTTTGTTTGGGTTTTTTTTTTCACTTCTGTGTGTCTTCTTCGAAATCTCTACCGAAAAATATCTGGCACGGTTCCTCTTTTCAATCTGTCAAATCTAATCTTGAAACACATTTGTTTAGACAATGTTTCGGTCGTTTTTGTTTGTTTGTTTGTTAATTGGGTTTGTTTTTTTTGGTGTTTTTTTGTTGTTGTTTTTGTTGTTGTTGTTGTTGTTTGTTTTGTTTTTTGATTGGGGTAGGAGGGTTTAGATTAACTGAAAACAAACATACTCGGTGGCAAACGCACTTATATGCCGGGGTATATGTAAAACCGATATATCTATGTATACTCCCCCTCATCCATCCCCCGCCGTCTCGTTATAATCACACACACACACACACACACACACACACACACACACACACACACACACACACACACACTTGTTTTGCGTTGATTCCAAATCTGTAGTATGTGCTTTAAACTCATCAAATTGTAAGAACAAATCTAAAATCATAATAGAAATCAGCCACATTTTACATCTTTTAAGCTTGAAAGGAACACATATTACGTTTTGCTGGGTTCCTTCACATCTTGGTATTCTCTACAATGAATAGGCTGACAGTGCTGCAAGAAAAGGTGCGAAAAACGAACAGGGAACCATAGAACTTAATGTGCCTCTGTCTGTACAAGAGGGTTATCGAATACTAGAAAAAAACATCGTGGAACAAAGTCAGAGAATTATACCAGAAAAACGGCAAAGCTTTAAACCATAGTGTAATTAATGTTCAACAACCGGGAACTATCAATCAGTCAAATACATACAGTAATTCAATAAGATTAAGGCAGATTCGTACATTATCAAACAGGATAAAACTGAACGCTTTTATAACTAAGTTCAGCAAAGATGTCAGATGCATATGTGGAGAACATATTTCTAGCAACCATGTAATATTTGAATGTCAGAATCAAAAATGTTTTTGGCAGACTTCACCAAAAGTTCTTTTGAATGTGTTATTAACAATTCCAATATGTTATTTGTTATTGCAGAAGGTTTGCTGCGTAGTCCTTTTGGACATTTGTTATAGATGTTATAGTTGTTTGATGTTGGCGTTTATAACGTTTCCATTTTCCCTAGTGTTGTCTCTCCCTATTCACCCTCCACACATACACACACTTTTACCCCTTCCCCTCCCACAACCCCTACCCCCACGGTTTTCTTTTATTTATTTGTTTATCTATTTATTTATTTTTTTGAAAATTTTATTATTATTACTTTTAAAAAAATATTATTTTCTTTTTTGTCGAATATTCACTTCAGGTGGAAAGACGTTAAACTGAAGACAACAACAACAACAACAACAACACACACACACACACACACACACACACACACACACACACACACACACACACGTACACATGAGAGAGATCGAGTGATGCTGAAAAATATAACGTGCAGTGAGCGCAGCTTTACTGAAAGTCGTCGTAGTGCGACACTACCGCGAGCGACATTACCGCGAGTAACACTACCGCGTGCAACACTAACGCGAGTGTAACCCTACCGCGAGTATCACTTCCGCGAGTAACACTTCCGCGCGTGCACCGTTGTCGCACGTTTAACACTACCGCGTGTAAGACTACTGCGTGTAACACTTCCGCGCGTGCAGCATTGTCGCGCACTTTGTTTCAAACAGGTGCTGGTCACTACCGCAAAGAGAGAGTGGAAGTTCACTCAAGTGAGTTTGAGCGGCCACAAGAGAGAGTGTAAGTTCTTTTGGTTAGCACAACAAGCGTTGAGTTAGTGTTCAAGGACAGTGTTCTTCTGTCGAACACGCACTTTGCTTCAAACGTTGGCGATGGAGGTAATAAAGTCTCGTTACTCCAATGACAAGATCCTCTACAACTGGTATATTTACCGTCGAGACCGTATAAATAAAACAACGGTCAACTGGCGCTGCGTACAGGACACATGTAAAGGGAGAATCAGCACACCGCTTGACTACCGCAATGGTGCGGTCCCCAATGTAAAATATGACCACAACCACCCTGCCAACCCAGCTGACGTCCAGAAGCAGAAAAGTGTTGCTGAGATGAAAGAAAGAGCCGCTGCTACCGATGCACCACCTCGCGGTAGGGTTACACTCGCGTTACTGTTGCACACGCGGAAATGTTACTCGCGGAAGTGTCACTCGCGGTAGGGTTACACTCGCGTTAGTGTTACACGCGGTAGTGACGCTCGCGGTAGTGACCCGCACCCGTGTCTTAAGTACCTTCGTTGTGAGCACCCGTTTGTTTGTTTGTTGTTGTTGGGTTTGTTTGTTTGTTATTTTGGTGTGTGTGTGTGTGTGTGTGTGTGTGTGTGTGTGTGTGTGTGTGTGTGTGTGTGTGTTTCGTCTGAATAACTCAGCAGTGTGCGTCCATTTAAAACGTGTTTTTTGTTTGTTTGTTTGTTTGTTTTTCATCTCATTATGAGTATATAACTGACAGCAGCATCATGTTTCGTAAAACCCAGCCGGCCAGGGTTAGAGACTGTAGGGAAAAAGGGTTGGGACTGAATTGAAAGGATAGGATTCTTGCTTCTCCTTCTCCTTCTTCATCTTGCTGTGTTTTAAGCTTCTTGTTTTCACAACCGTGTACAGGTGATCGAAGTACTGTTTTCGTGACATACATCTCATCGTCTTTCGGATCAGTGAAATGATAAACTGATGGTCCATATGAGCATGCTCGATATTAGCGCAGGTAAAAGGACATTCGACATTTAAGGAGTTGTTTCTGACAAAATTCAATAGAATAATCCAAATTTAACAGTGAAACAAATCCTCCACTTGCAGACAAAAAAAAAAAAAAAAAAAAAAAATGATGGCGCTGCACAATGGCGACGCATTGTTCGCTGGGAGAGCGACCTCAATTTCTCACAGAGAATCTGTTGCGCGTGTGACAAAATGCATTACAATAGATATCACCTTCTTTGGTTTTTCTATAGCTGAATTTTACATTCATGTGTCACTACAGCACACAAACACACAAACAGACACATTAGCACACGCACGCACAACCAGCGAAAGTTGAATCAGCACATTACATTAAGTCGGTGGGGTGGTAGGCACTGATGGAATAAGCACATTACATTCAGTCAGTGGGGTGGTAGGCACTGATCTAAAAATAGTGGGTGGTAGGCACTGATGGAATAAGCACATTACATTCAGTCAGTGGGGTGGAAGGCATTGATGGAATAAGCACATTACATTCAGTCAGTGGGGTGGTAGACACTGATCTAAAAATAGTGGGTGGTAGGCACTGATGGAATCAGCACATTACATTCAGTCAGTGGGGTGGTAGGCACTGATGGAATAAGCACATTACATTCAGTCAGTGGGGTGGTAGGCACTGATGGAATAAGCACATTACATTCAGTCAGTGGGGTGGTAGGCACTGATGGAATAAGCACATTACATTCAGTCAGTGGGGTGGTAGGCACTGATCTAAAAATAGTGGGTGGAAGGCACTGATGGAATAAGCACATTACATTCAGTCAGTGGGGTGGTAGGCACTGATGGAATAAGCACATTACATTCAGTCAGTGGGGTGGTAGGCATTGATGGAATAAGCACATTACATTCAGTCAGTGGGGTGGTAGGCACTGATGGAATAAGCACATTACATTCAGTCAGTGGGGTGGTAGGCACTGATCTAAAAATAGTGGGTGGTAGGCACTGATGGAATAAGCACATTACATTCAGTCAGTGGGGTGGTAGGCACTGATGGAATAAGCACATTACATTCAGTCGGTGGGGTGGTAGGCACTGATCTAAAAATAGTGGGTGGTAGGCACTGATGGAATAAGCACATTACATTCAGTCAGTGGGGTGGTAGGCACTGATGGAATAAGCACATTACATTCAGTCGGTGGGGTGGTAGGCACTGATCTAAAAATAGTGGGTGGTAGGCACTGATGGAATAAGCACATTACATTCAGTCGGTGGGGTGGTAGGCACTGATGGAATAAGCACATTACATTCAGTCAGTGGGGTGGTAGGCACTGATCTAAAAATAGTGGGTGGTAGGCACTGATGGAATAAGCACATTACATTCAGTCAGCGGGGTGGTAGACGTGATCTAAAAATAGTGGGTGGTAGGCGTGATCTAAAAATAGTGGGTGGTAGACGTGATCTAAAAATAGTGGGTGGTAGGCAGAACGGAAGTGGTGTGCTTTGAGAGACGTTGGAAACTACAGGACAGCAGTTCAACTTGATTTCTGAATGGCATACAACAGCTGAACATGGGGGATAGGTCCAAATAAATAGTAAGTCCTAAATGTTTAAATGGAAGGGAAAAAAACCCAACTCAATGGCAAACGCACTTATACGCCGGGGTATATGTAAAACCGATATATCTATGTATCGACTGACAATCGAATCCTCAACGGATGTGGCGAAAAAAAAAAAGGAGTTTATCTCTCTCCATACGAACGGCGAAAGAGACGACGTTAACAGCGTTTCACCCCAATTACCATCATGAAAATATTGCAAGCGGAAGGCTCTCATACTGAAGAGGTGAATGTTGACAAAGAATACCACAATTCTGACGACGGAAGCTAAAGGTTGGGTCATTCAGACACCCACTGGACATCCGAGGGGTCTGTGTTGAGAGGAGAAGAGAGGACTGGCCGTACTGAATGAGTTATGATCATAGCTAAACCATCCCGTGCCTCTGTTTATGTACACAGCATCTGTGTTTTTCTTGCCACAGACTTCATTAGCAGGAGCTTTGTCGCAGAACGGGGGCGAAACTCATTTTCCCCAAACAGCGTGTGGCTGTGAGCTCAAGTCTTTGGCAGCTCCCCGATTCCTTTGAGAGAAACAGAGAGATGCTATGGACAGGCAGCACAAAACACGACAAGACATGATGGCTTTTCCATAGAAAGAACAGCGGTATGTAGCTGTAGCACACCAAAGTTTGGACACTAAAAACTCAGCCCGACACTTTCGACAGTAAACGTAAAACACGTCAATACTGCTTGTTGGTGCTGTTGTGGATGGGGGTTTATCTCCCTCGCCCCCACCCGCACCCTCCTCCTCTCTCTCCCTGTGTGTGTGTGTGTGTGTGTGTGTGTGTGTGTGTGTGTGTTTCTATTAAAAAAAAAATGTTTTCGTATGTTTGATTTTTCGTTTTCTCTTTTCATTGGTGCCGAAATCCGCAAACGGAAAACAGTTATGACAAACGTTGTGTGTAGAGCACGGGGGGAAAGCCATGCAGAAACAAGCACCTGTTGCCAGTCTGTGTGTCTCTCACTCCCAGCATCACGAGTGACGTCCCTTGAACCAACACGTGCAGAGGACGAAAGGAGAGATGAGTCTTTTGAAGTTGTCTGTTGTTGCTGTTGTTGAAGTTGTTAATGCTGCTGCTGTTGATGTTGTTGTTGCTGCCGTTGTTTTTGCTGTTGTTGTTGCTGTTGTTGCTGTTGTTGAAGTTGTTAATGCTGCTGCTGTTGATGTTGTTGTTGCTGCCGTTGTTTTTGCTGTTGTTGTTGCTGCTGCTGTTGTTGTTGTTGCTGTTGCTGCTGCTGTTATTGTTGTTGTTATTGTTGTAACTGCTGTTGTTGGTATTCTTGTTGTAGTGTTTGTTCTCTGTACACAGTGTGACCCAGAAAACAACGACAGGAACGTTGCTATGCAAACGTGCCAGAAGCAGGTAAAGGGTACGTCACTGTGACAGAACGATGATGATGGTATACATGATGGGCATATCTGTCGGTTTTTCTGTATTTTTTGTTCGTGTCTGTATGTCTGTCTGTTTATCAGTCGGTCGCTCTTCCTCTCTGGTCACACAGACACAGACACACAGAGACATCGACACAGACAGACTTATTTTCATTTCCTCCAATACATACATATATACACTTTCTTCCTTACACTCATAATCGCAAGCGTTCCCTCTCTTTCTTCCACTACCTCTCTTCTTCCCGTCTAATAACACTTTTAGTGAATAGACGTTAATTAAACTGAAGATCTCCGATCTCTCATCCACTCTCTCTCTCTCTCTCTCTCTCTCTCTCTCTCTCTCTCTCTCTCACCGAACCAGTATACCGTGACCACTCACGCAGTGTGACTATATTGGCAAACACATTAGTGGAAGACATAAACTGGGTTCCACCGAACTCAGGGGAAAATACCAACACAGAAAAAACACACAGACTCTCTGTATGTGTGTGTGTGTGTGTGTGTGTGTGTGTGTGTGTGTGTGTGTGTGTGTGTGTGTGTTTCCATTCTCTTTGTTTCACATACATTTTGATTTGTAATTTGTAGAAGTGACATTTTCTCTGTGTATGTGTGTCTGTTTGTCTGTACTCTGTGTGTGTGTGTGTGTGTGT
>NC_134899.1:6586148-6591148 GCF_041734735.1 Babylonia areolata
ACACACGCGCGCGCACACACACACGCACACACGCTCGCATGCACGCACGCGCGCGCACGCACGCACACACACACACACACACACACACACACACACACACACACACACACACACACGCACGCACACACGCACACACAGACCCTTCACACACCTGTCCAAGTTGATGAACGTTTCTCATATCACGTGGACTCCGGATTACAGGAATCACAATCAGCAAGATTACCACAGGCACTCCACTGACGACCTAACATCGGTGGTTCCCTGTAAACTGCCGGGTGTGGCTGTGAGTGGGGTGGGGTGGGGTGGGGTCAGGGGAGTGCTGCAAATAGAAACGGTGCAGATGATGAGGCAGAAAAAGAAAATAATCACCAAAAAGTACAAGGTGATCAGACACTGAGAGCTCCAAGCGGGACTAATGCCAGCATGTGCAGGTAAGCCGGCAAGCACGAAGCCGACGGGAGATGATGATAGCATCTGGAATCTCAAGCGCAGGTGTTAACAGGCATGTACAGAGAGGGGGCATGAAAGAGAAGCAGCCATCCTCAGTTACCCGAGTCGTTCGGTTTGGACGCCCCCGGTCGTTTTGCCACCAGACTGACTCACACGCCAACAGCAAGCAGCTGATTTTGTACAGACAAGTGGTTTTTCTGTCTGGTTGTGTGGTCAGTTGGTAATTCTTTCGGGGCTGGGGGGGAGGGGGGGGGGGACTATCTGAGGAAGAAAAAAGTAAGAAAGAAAAGAAATGATAATAAAATTTTTAAAAAGGAGAAAAAAGACAGCAATTAAGAGAGTGATGGAGAAAGAGACAGGTATGCAAACATACATGCATACATACAAACAAACAAACATACATACATACCTTGTCTTTCTGCACACCTCACCTGTTTATCTACACAGGTGGGACGGACAGGTAGACAGGCAAACAAACAGTTGGGCAAGGTGACATATTCATCCACCCATCCATCCATCCATCCATCTGTCCATCCGTCTACCCACACACTCACCCACTCACCTCTCCATCCAACCAAACCGTCCTCCCACCCATACAAGCAGGAATGCATCCCTCCCTCCCTCCCTCCCTCCCTGCAGACAAGACACGCATAACTATCCGGTGCCAGATTCAGCCACTACCAGCAGCTAATCACGTTGCGTGGGCCGCTGAAGGGATTCCGGAACACAGTTTGTTTTTATCGATGGAAGTGAAGTGCCTGCAGCACCTTTCCTTGTTTCTGCACCCTACCTTCTTCCCTACTGCCCCCTACCTCCTTCCTTACTGCACCATACCTACCTCCTTCCCTACTGCCCCCTACCTACTTCCTTACTGCCCCCTACCTCCTTCCTTACTGCACCATACCTCCTTCCTTACAGCCCCCTACCTCCTTCCTTACTGCACCATACCTACCTCCTTCCCTACTGCCCCCTACCTCCTTCCCTACTGCACCATACCTCCTTCCCTACTGCCCCTACCTCCTTCCTTACTGTCCCCTACCTACCTCCTTACTGCACCCTACCTACCTCCTTCCTTACTGCCCCCTACCTACCTCCTTACTGCACCATACCTACCTCCTTACTGCACCATACCTACCTCCTTCCTTACTGCCCCATACCTACCTCCTTCCCTACTGCCCCCTACCTCCTTCCTTACTGCCCCCTACCTCCTTCCTTACTGCCCCCTACCTACCTCCTTACTGCCCCCTACCTCCTTCCTTACTGCCCCATACCTCCTTCCTTATTGCCCTCTACCGACCTCCTTCCTTACTGCCCCCTACCTCCTTCCTTACTGCCCCCTACCTCCTTCCTCACTGCCCCCTACCTCCTTCCTTACTGCCCCCTACCTCCTTCCCTACTGCCCCCTACCTCCTTCCTCACTGCCCCCTACCTCCATCCATCCTTACTGCCCCCTACCTCCTTCCTTACTGCCCCCTACCTACCTCCTTACTGCCCCCTACCTACCTCCTTACTGCACCCTACCTACCTCCTTACTGCAGCATACCTACCTCCTTCCTTACTGCCCCATACCTACCTCCTTACTGCACCATACCTACCTCCTTCCTTACTGCCCCCTACCTCCTTCCTTACTGCCCCATACCTACCTCCTTACTGCACCATACCTACCTCCTTCCCTACTGCCCCCTACCTCCTTCCTCACTGCCCCCTACCTCCATCCTTACTGCCCCCTACCTCCATCCTTACTGCAGCATACCTACCTCCTTACTGCCCCCTACCTCCTTCCTTACTGCCCCATACCTACCTCCTTACTGCACCATACCTACCTCCTTCCTTACTGCCCCCTACCTCCTTCCCTACTGCCCCATACCTACCTCCTTACTGCACCATACCTACCTCCTTCCTTACTGCCCCCTACCTCCTTCCTTACTGCCCCATACCTACCTCCTTACTGCACCATACCTACCTCCTTCCTTACCGCCCCCTACCTCCTTCCTTACTGCCCCATACCTACCTCCTTACTGCACCATACCTACCTCCTTACTGCACCATACCTACCTCCTTCCCTACTGCCCCCTACCTCCTTCCTTACTGCACCATACCTACCTCCTTCCTTACTGCCCCATACCTACCTCCTTACTGCACCATACCTACCTCCTTCCTTACTGCCCCCTACCTCCTTCCTTACTGCCCCATACCTACCTCCTTACTGCACCATACCTACCTCCTTCCTCACTGCCCCCTACCTCCTTCCTCACTGCCCCCTACCTCCATCCTTACTGCCCCCTACCTACCTCCTTACTGCACCCTACCTACCTCCTTACTGCACCATACCTACCTCCTTCCTTACTGTCCCATACCTACCTCCTTACTGCACCCTACCTACCTCCTTCCTTATTGCCCCCTACCAACCTCCTTACTGCACCCTACCTACCTCCTTACTGCACCCTACCTACCTCCTTCCTTACTGCACCCTACCTACCTCCTTACTGCACCATACCTACCTCCTTCCTTACTGCCCCCTACCTCCTTCCTTACTGAACCCTACCTACCTCCTTACTGCACCATACCTACCTACTTACTGCCCCCTACCTACCTCCTTACTCCAGCATACCTACCTCCTTACTGCAGCATACCTACCTCCTTCCTTACTGCCCCCTACCTACCTCCTTACTGCAGCATACCTACCTCCTTCCTTACTGCCCCCTACCTACCTCCTTACTGCAGCATACCTACCTCCTTACTGCCCCCTACCTACCTCCTTACTGCACCATACCTACCTCCTTACTGTCCCCTACCTCCTTCCTTACTGCCCCCTACCTACCTCCTTACTCCCCCCTACCTACCTCCTTTCTGACTGCCCCCCTACCTCCTTCCTCTCTGCCCCCTACCTCCTTCCTCACTGCCCCCTACCTCCTTCCTTACTGCCCCCTACCTTCTTCATTACTGCCCCCTACCTCCTTCCTCACTGCCCCCTACCTACCTCCTTACTACCCCATACCTCCTTCCTCACTCCCCCCTACCTCCTTCCTCACTGCCCCCTACCTACCTCCTTACTACCCCATACCTCCTTCCTTATTGCCCTCTACCTCCTTCCTTACTGCCCCCTACCTACCTCCTTACTGCCCCCTACCTCCTTCCTCACTGCCCCCTACCTCCTTCCTTACTGCCCCCTACCTCCTTCCTTACTGCCCCATACCTACCTCCTTACTGCACCATACCTACCTCCTTACTGCACCATACCTACCTCCTTCCTTACTACCCCATACCTCCTTCCTTACTACCCCATACCTCCTTCCTTATTGCCCCCTACCTACCTCTTTCCTTACTACCCCATACCTCCTTCCTTTTTGCCCTCTACCTACCTCCTTCCTTACTGTCCTCTACCTACCTCCTTCCTTACTGTCCTCTACCTACCTCCTTCCTTACTGCCTTCTACCTACCTCCTTCCTTACTGTCCTCTACCTACCTCCTTCCTTACTGTCCTCTACCTACCTCCTTCCTTACTGCCTTCTACCTACCTCCTTCCTTACTGTCCTCTACCTACCTCCTTCCTTATTGCCCTCTACCTACCTCCTTCGTGACTGCCCTCTACCTACCTCCTTCGTGACTGCCCTCTACCTACCTCCTTCCTTACTGCCCTCTACCTACCTCCTTCCTTACTGCCCCTACCTACCTCCTTCGTGACTGCCCTCTACCTACCTCCTTCGTGACTGTCCTCTACCTACCTCCTTCGTGACTGCCCTCTACCTACCTCCTTCCTTATTGTCCTCTACCTACCTCCTTCCTTACTGCCCTCTACCTACCTCCTTCCTTACTGTCCTCTACCTACCTCCTTCCTTACTGCCCTCTACCTACCTCCTTCCTTACTGCCCTCTACCTACCTCGTGACTGCCCTCTACCTACCTCCTTCGTGACTGCCCTCTACCTACCTCCTTCCTTACTGCCCTCTACCTACCTCCTTCCTTACTGCCCTCTACCTACCTCGTGACTGCCCTCTACCTACCTCCTTCGTGACTGCCCTCTACCTACCTCCTTCGTGACTGCCCTCTACCTACCTCCTTCGTGACTGCCCTCTACCTACCTCCTTCCTTACTGTCCTCTACCTACCTCCTTCGTGACTGCCCTCTACCTACCTCCTTCGTGACTGCCCTCTACCTACCTCCTTCGTGACTGTCCTCTACCTACCTCCTTCGTGACTGCCCTCTACCTACCTCCTTCGTGACTGTCCTCTACCTACCTCCTTCGTGACTGCCCTCTACCTACCTCCTTCCTTACTGCCCCTACCTACCTCCTTCCTTACTGTCCTCTACCTACCTCCTTCGTGACTGCCCTCTACCTACCTCCTTCCTTACTGCCCCTACCTACCTCCTTCCTTACTGTCCTCTACCTACCTCCTTCGTGACTGCCCTCTACCTACCTCCTTCCTTACTGCCCCTACCTACCTCCTTCCTTACTGTCCTCTACCTACCTCCTTCCTTACTGCCCCTACCTACCTCCTTCCTTACTGCCCTCTACCTACCTCCTTCCTTACTGCCCTCTACCTACCTCCT
>NC_134899.1:6596148-6603648 GCF_041734735.1 Babylonia areolata
AACTTGGTCAAAGCTTGGAATAGACAGAATGATGGATAGAATTAAGATAGAAGAAAAAAGACCATACACATTGGAAGAAATCCAAAGCAAAGTATTGCAAAACTATGCTGTTACTTACTTTGAATAGCATGCCTTAATGAACGCGATCCCAGCTGACTGGAAAGAATGGATCGGACAGGCAGACACAATGATTCACACTTTAACAAACGAAAGACACTTTGAAAACAACCTCAATGATAAACCAAAAGCAGTTTCAAAGTACTTATACGATCAAACAATGATTAAAAAGACCAAGGAAATCCTTGTGCCAATGGATTCTGGAAAAAGAAAATTTGGTTTTGAATAAAATGAAAATGCCTGGCTGATCCCCCCACTTTGCGACAAAAGAAGAGTGTGTGAACTACAATGGAAGATCCTCTATAACATACACCCAACAAACATAATTCTGCACAAAATGAAAGTAACTGATGACAATAAATGCACAACATGCAAACACACTTATACGCTTTTTGCTTCGGGAAAGAACTGCAGGATGACCTAATCTTTTCATTACGAAAGAAGACAAACTCAGGCGTTGTTGAAAATTGAAAGGTATCAAGCAGTTTGTCATCAGAGAGACGGTGTCGGCAAGGAGATCCGATATCGCCTTATCTGTTAGTGATGTGTGCAGAAACCCTTGTATATTGCTTGCACGACAAGAGAAGATTGAGACATTAGAGGTATCCATACAGCAAATAATGATTTATGATAAATTCTAATCAGTTTGCAGAAGATACCCCTTTCACTCCGAAAGGTGATAGAAACCCGAAGGAAAAACGTGTTAAAATTGTTAACGCGGGGAAAAAAAATGTCAGGGTTAAAATTGAAAAAAAAAAACACCTGCAATTTTTGGCTAAAAAAAGGGAAGACAATTCAGCCGATATATTTATGACACATTGAAACAGAATTCAACACAGTTCAAGATCCTTGGAATATGATTTTTAATCCGTCAAAACAAAAATAAATAGAATTGACACGTTTCTAGAAAGTATGAATATGTTAATAAAATTTATTAACATATTCATACTTTCTAGAAACGTGTCAATTCAGGTCTTAAAGAATAGTAACTCCACTAGGAAGAGTAGGTAGAAGTGCTTCAATCATGAATACAATCGAATCTGGTGTATCCATGAACTTTGGATCCTACCCCCCACCCCCACCCCCTGACTCTTTGATTATCCAGACACAGAACATGTGCCAATGGAATAAGAAAAAAAAGACAAGATCAAAAGAAAACAATTGGTGCAAAACATTGAAAAGGGTCTGTCTGTCTCTGTCTGTCTGTCTGTCTGTCTGTCTCACACACACACACACACACACACACACACACACACACACACACACACACACACACACATAGAGTTGAACTCCTTAGTTTTGCAATTGCAGCACGTAGTTTAAGCTTGTTTGAGAGGTAGCTGTTTTGTAGGTAGTTGTTTTGAGACGAGTGCAGTGGGCGTCACAAGCAGCTTTTACCTGCAAAAGTCATCAGCATCATCATCGCCGTTAGAACTGCACTGCCACCTTCACCACTGATATCCACACTCCCCCTATCGCCCTCCCTCCTCTCTCCACACCCTCTCCTCCCCCCATCCTCCCCATAAAGCCCTCCCTCCTCTCTCCACACCCCACCCTCCCTCCACCCTCCCCATAAGGCCCTCCCTCCTCTCTCCACATCCTCCCCTGACATATCATCCACCTCCACACCCCCCCCCCCTTCACACGATCCACACTTCACCTAATCCCTCCCCCTATCATGTAGGCAGCCATACTCCTTTTTCGGGGGATGTACATGCTGAATATGTTCCTGTTTCCATAACCCACCGAACGCTGACATGGATTACAGGATCTTTAACGCGTATATTTGATGTTCTGCGTGCGTATATAAATACACAAATGGGGTGGGGGTTCAGGCACTAGCAGGTCTGCACATATGATGACCTGGGAGATCGGAACAGCAAATCTCCACCCTTAGCCCTCAAAGTGCGACGGGGATGGAACTCAGGAACCCCCCCTCTCTCTCTCCCCACTCTGTCTCCCTTCTTTCTCTACCCACACTCTCTCTCTCTGTCTTTGCCTGTCTGTCTGCCTGTCTCACAAGCTATCCACATCCCGTTTCCTAAGAACTCCCCCATTCTGACCTTGCACTTTCGTTTCCCCTTGCGAGCAAGCAGCGTTCAAGAGATGTTTATCGCCCCACTTTCTCATCACTCAAACGAATACACAGGATGGGGTAGAGCTGGGAGAGAGGCAGGAATGATTGACGAGGGGGGTAGGGATGTGTGTGTGGGGGCGGGGGGGGGGGGGGGGGGGGGGGCGGGGGGGGGGGAGAGACGTGGGGGTGAGGGAGGAGAGAGACGAAATGACGGAGATACAAGTCTCACAACAGATGAACAGTCTCTGATGCGAAAACACGTCAACTGTCAGATCACAAGGGTTCTCAAGCGTATGAACCAACAGCTCGGTTTCTGAGAAACTGTTGTCGCACAGGCTGTTCTAGAGTTCATATTTCATAAGAAGAAGAAGAAAAAGAAAGTTAAAGAAGAAAACGAAGTAGAAGATGTAGAAGGAGGAGACGTAGAAGAAGAATAAGGCTGAGAAGAAGAAGAAGAAGAACAACAACAACAATAACAACAACGACAACAACAACAACAACAACAGAACACGAAGAGCATCATAACCCCTCAGCCATACGTTTTCGGCCAACACAAAGCGACAAGGTGAAGAGAATGGAAACCCAGTTGTGTCAGACCCTTCATAAAGAGAGACGAGCACAGCGCTCTCTTCAAAGGATACCTGGCGTGCCTGTGTCCTCCCCTCATCCCCTCCCACCCCTTTTTTCCTCGCGAGTGAAGGCAATGGACGAAGAGGAAAGAGTTCAGATTGGCGACAGACACCCCTGTGTGTGTGTGTGTGTGTGTGTGTGTGTGTGTGTGTGTGTGTGTGTGTGTGTGTCTGTCTGTTTGTCTGTCTGTCTGTGTGTGTGTGTGTGTGTGTGTGTGTGTGTGTGTGTGTGTGTGTGTGTGTGTGTGTGTGTGTGTGTGCACAGAGAGACGGAGAGAGAGAGAAAAGATAATAAATCTAAACCCTGATGTTTTTGTTTTCCATAAGAAATGGGAAGAAGCGTACAAAATGTTTAAAAAAAACAAAACAAAAAAAACAAAAAAACAACGACTTTAAACCTAAAAAAAAGAAAACTAAATTGCACGAGGGGAGGGAGAGGGGGACGGTGGGACGTGAGTTTAGACATTTCTGATTGATGCTGATTCTGAGCCACGTTGACCCGTGAAACAGGAGGTTAGCATCCACGCAACAAGCGACAGCTGTTGCACTCTGCACAGTGCTGGCTCATCCGGATCGCTGCTGGCTGCTGGCTAGCTGGTGGGGAGAAAAGAGTTCTTGTTTCGGCAAGGTGAAGCTCTGCTCTCTGTAGCTTGACGCGGACCTCTCTCTTGTTAACACATGTCTCCCCCCAAAAAAACCAAACAAACAAACAAAAAACAACAACAACAACAAAACAAAAACAAAAAACAACTCAACCGAAGGGGAAAAAAAGAGCAACAGAATATAAAATAATAAAACAACATTCTAAAACATCTCCCAAAAATCTAGAATAATAAAACAACATTCTAAAACATCTCCCAAAAATCTAGAATAATAAAACAACATTCTAAAATCTAGAATAATAAAACAACATTCTAAAACATCTCCCAAAACTCTAGAATAATAAAACAACATTCTAAAACATCTCCCAAAAATCCGCAAGTAGAAAAAAAAAAATTAGACACAGCTTGTTGGGACCAGGTACAAGGGACAGATATCCCCGAGGGTGCCGAAAGGTACTCTTGATAAGAAAAAACAAACCACAATCAATAAAAAAAAAAAAAACAAAGGACACCGCACCGCCAGCCTGATGGGTTCAGCTGATGGTGCCGGATGGTTGTGCTGCAAAAAGAGTGAATGATAAAGAAATCCAGTGCCTGGTGTCTCCGTTTTCCACGAGGAGGGGAAGAATTGTTGACGTCAAGCTGACTCGATTCCTCGACAGGACTGATGTCCACGGAGTCATGTTGAACTGAAGGGAGTCATGTTGAACTGAAGGGAGTCATGTTGAACTGAAGGGAGTCATGTTGAACTGAAGGGAGTCATTTGAACTGAAGGGAGTCATGTTGAACTGAAGGGAGTCATGTTGAATTGAAGGGAGTATATGGAGTCATGTTGAACTGAAGGGAGTCATGTTGAACTGAAGGGAGTCATGTTGAACTGAAGGGAGTCTTGTTGAACTGAAGGGAGTCTTGCTGAACTGAAGGGAGCCTTGTGTCTGGAATGTCTGAGAAGTGAGTGACAGTCACCAGCCTTGTGTCTGGAATGACTGAGAAGTGAGCCTTGTGTCTGGAATGTCTGAGAAGTGAGTGACAGTCCCCCACCTTGTGTCTGGAATGTCTGAGAAGTGAGTGACAGTCCCCCACCTTGTGTCTGGAATGTCTGAGAAGTGAGCCTTGTGTCTGGAATGTCTGAGAAGTGAGTGACAGTCCCCCACCTTGTGTCTGGAATGTCTGAGAAGTGAGTGACAGTGCCCAGCCTTGTGTCTGGAATGTCTGAGAAGTGAGTGACAGTCCCCCACCTTGTGTCTGGAATGTCTGAGAAGTGAGTGACAGTCCCCCGCCTTGTGTCTGGAATGTCTGAGAAGTGAGTGACAGTGCCCAGCCTTGTGTCTGGAATGTCTGAGAAGTGAGTGACAGTGCCCAGCCTTGTGTCTGGAATGTCTGAGAAGTGAGTGACAGTCCCCCACATTGTGTCTGGAATGTCTGAGAAGTGAGTGACAGTCCCCCGCCTTGTGTCTGGAATGTTTGAGAAGTGAGCCTTGTGTCTGGAATGTCTGAGAAGTGAGTGGCACTCATCCGCCCTTGTCTCTGGAATGTCTGAGAAGTGAGTGACACTCCCCAGCCTTGTGTCTGGAATGTCTGAGAAGTGAGTGACAGTCCCCAGCCTTGTGTCTGGAATGTCTGAGAAGTGAGTGACAGTCCCCCGCCTTGCGTCTGGAATGTCTGAGAAGTGAGTGACAGTGCCCAGCCTTGTGTCTGGAATGTCTGAGAAGTGAGTGACAGTGCCCAGCCTTGTGTCTGGAATGTCTGAGAAGTGAGTGACAGTCCCCCACATTGTGTCTGGAATGTCTGAGAAGTGAGTGACAGTCCCCCGCCTTGTGTCTGGAATGTTTGAGAAGTGAGCCTTGTGTCTGGAATGTCTGAGAAGTGAGTGGCACTCATCCGCCTTGTCTCTGGAATGTCTGAGAAGTGAGTGACACTCCCCAGCCTTGTGTCTGGAATGTCTGAGAAGTGAGTGACAGTCCCCAGCCTTGTGTCTGGAATGTCTGAGAAGTGAGTGACAGTCCCCAGCCTTGTGTCTGGAATGTCTGAGAAGTGAGTGACAGTCCCCAGCCTTGTGTCTGGAATGTCTGAGAAGTGAGTGACAGTGCCCAGCCTTGTGTCTGGAATGTCTGAGAAGTGAGTGACAGTCCCCAGCCTTGTGTCTGGAATGTCTGAGAAGTGAGTGACAGTCCCCAGCCTTGTGTCTGGAATGTCTGAGAAGTGAGTGACAGTGCCCAGCCTTGTGTCTGGAATGTCTGAGAAGTGAGTGACAGTCCCCAGCCTTGTGTCTGGAATGTCTGAGAAGTGAGTGACAGTGCCCAGCCTTGTGTCTGGAATGTCTGAGAAGTGAGTGACAGTCCCCAGCCTTGTGTCTGGAATGTCTGAGAAGTGAGTGACAGTGCCCAGCCTTGTGTCTGGAATGTCTGAGAAGTGAGTGACAGTCCCCAGCCTTATGTCTGGAATGTCTGAGAAGTGAGTGACAGTCCCCCGCCTTGTGTCTGGAATGTCTGAGAAGTGAGTGACAGTCCCCCACCTTATGTCTGGAATGTCTGAGAAGTGAGTGACAGTCCCCAGCCTTGTCTGGAATGTCTGAGAAGTGAGTGACAGTGCCCAGCCTTGTGTCTGGAATGTCTGAGAAGTGAGTGACAGTCCCAGAACAAGAAGGCGGAAATCAAAAGTTGGTCAGAAATATAAAACTTGTGAAAAAGATGAAAGAATAGAGGGGACATAGGTCAAAGCAATTCAAACACAAAAAAAGACAAAAGCCTGAACCAGTTCCAGAACAAAGCAAAACAAACAAAACAAAAAACAAAAACAAAAAAAAACAAAAAAAAACAAAAAAAAGAAGAAAAAAAAAGAAAGAAAGAAAATGCAAAAGCACACGACAGAGAAATAAAATGAAGAAAATGGGTTAAAAACAAAAGTGACAATATCAACACAGGAACAGAACAGAAAAAAAAACCCACAAAAATCCAGAAACGACCGAGCATAGAAACATCATCCCCCATCATAAACAACAACAACAGCAGCAACAACAACGACGACAACAACAACAAAAAGAACAAAATAGCCTTGGCTTTGAAAGCAATTATAAGAAAAACAGGAGGAGGAATTTTGTTTAATGTCCCGTCACACATATCGGTGATTGAAGACATTTTGTGAAAGTATTTATGAATACATTTGAGTATTATCGGTTAGAAGGGGTGGGAGATGTGAATGAATGGAGGGTTGGGGGGAACTGTGCAAATGAGGGTGAAATGAGGGTGAAATTTGAAAACAATTTCTAAATGCAATTACAGGAAATTACTTAAAGGACTTCGTAAAAGAGAAGTCGTTAAAAACTGGTAAGAAAAACAAAACTGCCCTGCGGCTCAAACAGGTTCAGCTTCAGATTTAAGGAGACGTCAAAGCGTGCGGACTGATCCATAAACGCTGCACCACACCTGCTTTTCTAGGTCTTTTAAGAAAGGAACCGATGACACCTGACCAAGGGAAAAACCCGTCACGCTGGTCATGCATCGAGGGCCCGCCAGGGGTTTGAACCAGGAGAAGAAAACGCATCAACGCAGAATGAAACACAGTGAATGAATACAGGATAAAACTGAACGCTTTTATAACTAAGTTCAGCAAAGTTGTCAGATACATATGTGGAGAACATATTTCTAGCAACCATGTAACATTCGAATGTCCGAATCTAAAATGTTTTTTTGCCAGACTTGACCAAAAGTTCTCAGTTTTGAATGTGTTTAACAATTCCAATATGTTATTTGTTATTGCAGAAGGTTTGCTGCGTAGTCCTATAGGACATTTGTTATAGTTGTTCTAGTTGTTTGATGTTGGCCTTTATAACGTTTCCATTTTTCCCTAGCGTTGTCTCTCCCTATTCACCCTCCACATATACACACACTTTTTCCCTTCCCCCTCCCACAACCCCTACCCCCTCGGTTTATTTAAAAAAAATTTTCCCCCGTCTAATATCACTTCAAGTGGAAAGACATTAAACTGAAGACAACAACAGTAAATGAACAAAGTGAACTAAAATGTAAAAAATCAAGATAATTATAATATAATGAAAAATGAAAGGCACACACAG
>NC_134899.1:6606148-6608648 GCF_041734735.1 Babylonia areolata
ATAATATGATTTTTCTGTTTTTAGGTCAGGAATGACAAGGCCGAGAAAAAAAAGAAAAAAAAAGCAAACTGTGAAAGGGTCACGTTCGCCGGAGAAATGAAAAAAACAAAAAAATAGCAAACTGTGAAAGGGTCACGTTCGCCGGAGAAATGAAAAAAACAAAAAAATAGCAAACTGTGAAAGGGTCCCGTTCGCCGAGAAATGAGCACCAATGGCAGCGGTCCAGGTTGTCACTTCATGAACGGACCGAACGTGGAGTGAGACAGACACAGATTGACAGAGATAGATACACAGACTGACAGAGACAGACACAGATTGACAGAGACAGACACAGACTGACAGAGACAGATACACAGAGAGACAGAGACAGACACAGACTGACAGAGACAGACACAGACTGACAGAGACAGACACAGACTGACAGAGACAAACACAGATTGACAGAAACAGACACAAACTGACATAGAGACAGAGAGAGACAGAGACAGACAGAGACAGAGCCAGACACAGACTGACATAGACAGAGACAGACAGACAGAGCCAGAGACAGACACAGACTGACAGAGACAGACACAGACTGACAGAGACAGACACAGACTGACAGAGACAGATACACAGAGAGACAGAGACAGACACAGATTAACATAGACACAGACTGACAGAGACAGATACACAGAGAGACAGAGACAGACACAGATTGACAGAAACAGACACAAACTGACATAGAGACAGAGAGAGACAGAGACAAACAGAGACAGAGCCAGACACAGACTGACATAGACAGAGACAGACAGACACAGACAGACACAGACTAACATAGACAAAGACAGAGAGAGACAGACACAGAGACAGAGAAGAAAGAGCCCGCCGTTGTTGGTAATGGCATTCATGTTTTCTGTGGTGATGATGTTGAGGCGGAATGTAGCTCTTGAGTGCGACATGGACCACTGAATCATGAGTCCATTAGCACCCTTGTGGCTGGGGGATGTGGTGTGAACAGAGGAGGTATGATGAGATGTGTGTGTGTGTGTGTGTGTGTGTGTGTGTGTGAGAGAGAGAGAAAGGGCAGAGTAGGGAGGTAGGGAGGGAAAGAAAGAGAGAAAGGTAGACAGACAGATAGGGGCAGAGAAACACACACACACACACACACACACACACACACACACACACACACACACACTAACAAACATACATACACACACTAAGAGAGAGAGAGAGGGAGAGAGAGAGAGAGAGAAGCAAAAAGGATGTTTTCCTGATGACTGTTTAGAGAGACATGTGCAGTTGTTTATGGAAAGGACCGGGGTCGTTTTTCTCTCCCTTTGCCAACCAACGCCCAGCACCCAGTAAAACTCCCCCCCCCCCCCCCCCCCCCCCCCACACACACACACCGATCCCCCCCCTACCCCCACCCTAAACCCTCATCCCCCACCCCCTCTTTTTCCCTCAAGCCTCAAAATCTCTTCACATGACGGTAAATCCTTGGCCCTTAACCACCCTGTCCAACCGCCAACCATCTTGAAAAAATAAAAATAGAAAGAAAAACAGTCTGTTCCATACACACGATTCTTTTGGTTCGTTTTGTTACATTCAGGTTTAACGTCACTGCCCCCCCCCCCCCTCCCCCACACCGCTATCTCCCCTCTGTACACTCCCCACCCCCACCCACCCTCTCCACGGCATTTCAGTATGTTGCCAAGCGCTGTCTTGGCGAGTAGTAAACCTGTTGACAGTTTGCATGACCCGGGGACGGTATGGGAATCCCACACGGCATCAGGATTGCTTTGCTGGGTTGTTGATTAATTGCCGTCCAGTCTGAAGCGCCGGTTGAGCGGCCTCACGCCCACGTTTCTTGTCAGGTCGCCAGGAGGCCACCCGCCAGAGGAGTCCGTGCACTGCGGCTGAGTCAGTTCAGGGGGTGAGGGTTAGTGGTGCTCGCTCTCTGACGAAAATAATCGCTTCGCTTTGTCACGGTGCCAGACCGAATCAGCATTTTCCCTGGAGTGTGGACCGCCATCACGTCCCTCCAACAACACCCCCACGCCACCATCCCCACGCCCACACCCCCACGAACCTGCCAATACCACAAGCATGGGAGCGGAGGGGGAACTCAAAACCAAGGTCACAATGAAGACAGGGCATGAAAGGCCCAGTAACCTGGGACATTGGTGAAGAATGAGGATGATGACGATGATGACGATGCTGGACCATTTAGGTTCGGGACTCCATGACGAGGCTGCTTTTTTACATCCCCTTTGATGACGTCATATCTCGGCGTCCGAGAGATACAGACATCTGCAGTGTTGGTCTGGAAAAGAAGGAAGAACTGTCTCCAATGTGCTCCCATGAAGTGGATGTCACTGAACCGTGTATGGTCCTTGTCGCTCCATTCCAGACTAAACAAGCTCCATTATGCGAAGGAGCCGCCTGCAGTCTAAAAAAATCTCAAACGATGTTTATCTTTGATACAGTTCGAACCCGTGTCCACCCTGTCGTCAGA
>NC_134899.1:6623648-6626148 GCF_041734735.1 Babylonia areolata
TATATTTCCATACTTTTACATCATGATCTGCTGATACTTCATTTGATGCTTCACTGAATAAACTTTTATATCATGATCTGCATATACTTCATTTGATACTTCATTGAATAAACTTTTACATCATGATTTGCTGATACTTCATTTCATACTTCATTGAATAAACTTTTACATCATGATCTGCTGATACTTCACTTGATACTTCATTGAATAAACTTTTACAGCATGATCTGCAGGTACTTCATTTCATACTTCATTGAATAAACTTTTACATCATGATCTCCTGATAGTTCATTTGATACTTCATTGAATAAACTTTTACATCATGATCTGCTGATACTTCATTTCATACTTCATTGAATAAACTTTTACATCATGATCTGCTGATACTTCACTTGATACTCCATTGAATAAACTTTTACATCATGATCTGCAGATACTTCATTTGATACTTCATTGAATAAACTTTTACATCATGATCTGCTGATACTTCATTTGATACTTCATTGAATAAACTTTTGCATCATGATCTGCTGATTCTTCATTTGATGCTTCACTGAATAAACTTTTACATCATGATCTCCTGATACTTAATTTGATACTTCATTGAATAAACTTTTACATCATGATCTGCTGATACTTCATTTGATGCTTCACTGAATAAACTTTTACATCATGATCTGCTGATACTTCATTTCATACTTCATTGAATAAACTTTTACATCATGATCTCCTGATACTTCATTTGATACTTCATTGAATAAACTTTTACATCATGATCTCCTGATACTTCATTTGATACTTCATTGAATAAACTTTTACATCATGATCTGCTGATACTTCATTTGATACTTCATTGAATAAACTTTTACATCATGATCTGCTGATACTTCATTTGATACTTCATTGAATAAACTTTTACATCATGATCTGCTGATACTTCATTTGATACTTCATTGAATAAACTTTTACATCATGATCTGCAGGTACTTCATTTCATACTTCATTGAATAAACTTTTACATCATGATCTCCTGATAGTTCATTTGATACTTCATTGAATAAACTTTTACATCATGATTTGCTGTTACTTCATTTCATACTTCATTGAATAAACTTTTACATCATGATCTGCTGATACTTCATTTGATACATCATTGAATAAACGTTTACATCATGATCTGCAGGTACTTCATTTCATACTTCATTGAATTAACTTTTACATCATGATCTCCTGATAGTTCATTTGATACTTCACTGAATAAACTTTTACATCATGATCTGCTGATACTTCATTTGATACTTCACTGAATAAACTTTTACATCATGATCTGCTGATACTTCATTTGATACTTCATTGAATAAACTTTTACATCATGATCTCCTGATACTTCATTTGATACTTCACTGAATAAACTTTTACATCATGATCTCCTGATACTTCATTTGATACTTCACTGAATAAACTTTTACATCATGATCTGCTGATACTTCATTTGATACTTCATTGAATAAACTTTTACATCATGATCTCCTGATACTTCATTTGATACTTCACTGAATAATTTGATCAGTTTCGTCTGTATTATTATAATGGCTGTAATAATAGAAGAGAGACAGACAGACAGAGACATAGACATAGACAGACACAGATACTGAGACAGAGACAGACACAGACAAACAGACAGACAGGCAGTCAGACAGACAGACAGACACAGAGACACACACAAACCAAGCAGACAAAGCAATATTTTGTTTAAACCACCCCCAGGGCATGAACGTGTTGGACGAGTGATAAGAAACGACCCACAGCGCTTCTCAAGGCTGTTGGCCTTGTTTGTTATACTGCCTGCTCTGTCTCCCTGCCAGCCACGCAATTAATCAGTTCACAAAAGTCAGGCGTTTGTTGTTGTTTTTTGGGGTGTTTTTTTTTTGGCTGTTGGTATTTTTTCCTCCCCGACAGAAGCTTTGATGTTTACAAAGATGTCGAATCCCGCCGTCCATCGCCGTCTGAAATATCTTGAACAACACGTGGGAGTTTAACAATTGTACGCCCACGCACGCACGGCGCGCGCGCACACACACACACACACACACACACACACACACACACACACGTATACACACGTATACACGCGCACGAGCGCGTTTGTCATTGTGAACAGGAACATGTATAGCTGACACTCACATAAATATCCAGTGCTGCAGAAATATGTACATTTCTCCTCTGTTTGTCTGTCTGTTCGCCCTGTCTGTCTCTGTGTCTGTCTCCGTCGCTGTCAGTGTGTGTGTGTGTGTGTGTGTGTGTGTGTGTGTGTGTGTGTGTGTGTGTGTGTGTGCGTGTGTGTGCGTGCGAACGTGTGTTTTTTCGGTTTAACGTCTATCTACACAATGTGATTTTAGAGAAACAACAACAACAACAACAAAAATGAACAAAGGAGTGATGACCAAGAACCAAATTAACTGTAAACTTCATTCAATTAAATGACCAACTGGACTGCGAA
>NC_134899.1:6638648-6643648 GCF_041734735.1 Babylonia areolata
AACACAACACAGCACAACACAACACAAAACAGCACAACACAACACAACACAGCACAACGCAACACACCGCAGTACAACACAACACAACACAACGCAACGCAACGCAACACAACGCACCGCAACACAACGCAAAACCGTAGCGCAACACCACAGACTACACAACACATGTCAGCGCCTGTCGTTCCCTGTGGAGAACCAAACGGTGGCAGGAATGGTCAGATCACACTCTGAACAGCGGTCTGTTTGATGCTTGAACGAGGTATGTTCCACAACAGTTGTGTCATTAAAAGTGTGTGTGTGTGTGTGTGTGTGTGTGTGTGTGTGTGTGTGTGTGTGTGTGTGTGTGCGTGCGTGTGTGTGCCGCCCCTTCCATAGCACCAACCCCACACGCACACACACGGCATATATTCACTTCTTCCCTCCCTCCCTTACACACACACACACACACACACACACACACACACACACACAGAGGGAGACAGAGAGAAAGAGAGACAGAGACAGAGAGAAATAAACACTCAAACACACACACAGGCACAGCAAGAAGTAGACAGACAGACAGACAGACAGACAGAGGGAGGAGAGGAAGGAGGGGAGGGGGGGTGGAGGGGAGGGTGTAACGTGTTTAACGATGAGCGAATACTAACAAATAAAATATATTAAAAAAAAAAAAAATAGCGAAGAAACATGTTGCCAGCAGGTGCTGTGTGTGTGTATGTATGAATGCATCACTCAAATCAACGACCGACCATGCGCAACACTGGCATCGTACATGCTTCGTCAGTCAGCCCCCCCCCCTCTCCCACACCTCCCCTGCAACCTTCCCCTCAACACCACCACCCCCCCTCCCCATCCCCTCTCATTCTACCTCCCCCTCCCTCTCCATCACTCACTACACTCCCCCCTCCCCCCTCCCGCCTTACCCCCACACACCCCACCACAAATCACCTGATGCGAGTTACCAACCATCTGTCAGACACACACACAAAAAGAACTGCTTCGTTTAGTCCTGTCATTATGTACTTGATGTCACTGGGGGTTTTTTGAATGTGGCCCATTTTATTCTTATTGTCTTTCAGTTATTTGCATTTTATGTAACTTTCTTTTATTTTTTCTCTCTATTGTCTTTTAATGTAATGTTATACTTATTTTGGGCATGTCAGGCATCTGTTCTTTTTTTTCTAATTACCTATCAAGAAAATATGTCTGTCTGTCTGTCTTCTATGTATATCAATCAATCAATCATTCTATCTATCTATCTATCTCTAGCTATCTAGCTATCTAGCTATCTGTCTGTCTGTCTTTCTGTCTGTCTATATGTCCGTCTGTCTGTCTGTCTATCTATATATCTATCTATGTCTTTTTATCTGCCTGTATGTGAGTCAGTCTCTTATTTTTAGTATCTGTCTACCTGTTGTGTGTCTACATGTTTTGTTTTGTTTTTTTGTTTCTTTTTCTATCTGTCAATGCAATCGTGCGTATCCACGGAAAAAAAATCTTAAGAAAGCACAACAGCGCCTGTACTTCTTCGGCGCCTCAAAAAGTTCGGATTTAGAAAAGAAATCATGGTTGATTTCTACCGAGCAGTCATTGAAAGTGTGCTAACCTTCGCTATTACTGTTTGGTACGGAAACATTTCCAAGGCAGAAGTTGCAGCCCTTAACAGAATCGTAAAAACTGCCACCAAGATTAACGGGGCTGATCTACCTTCTCCAGACGACATATATTATAAGCGGCTACTCAAAAAAATCAAAATCAATCAGCCAGGACGAATCACATACAGCTTTTGAGATTTTCGAGATGCTCCCCTCTGGTCGTTGGTACAGAAGTTTTAGGACGAAAACCAATCGCTTCGCGAATAGCCTTTCCCCTAAAGCAGTCAATGCCCAGTCTCTCAAATAAATCCAGTATGATTAAAGAGAGTTGTGCAATCAACAACCATTTACCTGAAGATCTAGTCATCAGCCCCATCCACATGTGATATGCAGCTTATGTTTAAATGTGTGTGTGTGTGTGTGTGTGTGTGTGTGTGTTTTCAATTTCATTTAATTAATGTCTGTACACATTAAGTGATATTAGACATGTGTGTGTGTATGTGTGCGTGTGTGTGTGTGCGTGTATGTGTGTGTGTGTGTGTGTGCACAAGTTCTTATATTGATATGCACATGTATGTGTCCTAAATTCTACTGTATCTGTGTTTGTGTATGATTTTCGATTTATGTGTACCTTTTATGTACTGTCCCCCCCCCCCCCACCCCCACCCCCCCACCCCCCCTCCCCAATATTCCTTGTGACCCCGGAACACCTGGTAATAAAGAAAAATTCTAATCTTCTATTCTGTTTTGTTTAGTATCACCAACACCTTCAAAAGAAATCTTGCTGGAAGACCTCCAAGAAAATAACGATTGTGCGTCGTACAATTACCCTGGGAGACACAGGCGAGAGGAAAGCTGCTTTCAATCGTGAGATACGAAACGAACGTAGCTAATCGGATTGCTAAAATTCTGATGCTACAGTCATTATCAACAAATTGAAGCTCATGGGAGTGTGTCTGGTTTACGATATGCAAACTTCCTGCAAGCAAAAACCAACCACGTGTGCGAAAGCCTGTTGCCGGCCAAGTCAATTTCATGAAGGAATGCGAACCCCAAACATTCTCCATGATCAAGGTTCTCGTTTGGTGTGTGTGTGTGTGTGTGTGTGTGTGTGCGTCGGGGGTGAGGGGTGGGGTGGGGAAGGGAGGAGTGCTGTGTTTATTTGTTTTTATGCATGTTTCATTATATGATAATATCTTATTGATGATGATTTTACTTAGTAAAAAAAAACAAAAAACAAACAAACAACAACAAAAAAACTCTACGCGGTAAAGGGATGTTACTTGTGTTTCAGTTTCATTTCGCTACTTAGTCAGCACAGCACAACACAACACATCACAAAACAGCACAGCACAACACGGCAAAACACATCACAACACAGTAAGGCACAGCACAACACAACACATCACAAAACAGCACAGCACAACAGAACAGCACAGCACAACATTAACACAGCACAGAACAGCACAGCACAACATTAACACAGCACAGAACAGCACAACATTAACACAGCACAGAACAGCGCAGCACAACATTAACACAGCACAGCACAGCACAACATTAACACAGCACAGAACAGCACAACATTAACACAGCACAGAACAGCACAGCACAACATTAACACAGCACAGCACAGCACAGCACAACATTAACACAGCACAGAACAGCACAGCACAACATTAACACAGCACAGAACAGCACAACATTAACACAGCACAGAACAGCACAACATTAACACAGCACAGCACAGCACAACATTAACACAGCACAGAACAGCGCAGCACAACATTAACACAGCACAGAACAGCACAGCACAACATTAACACAGCACAGAACAGCACAGCACAACATTAACACAGCACAGAACAGCGCAGCACAACATTAACACAGCACAGAACAGCACAGCACAACATTAACACAGCACAGAACAGCGCAGCACAACATTAACACAGCACAGAACAGCACAGCACATCACAACATTAACACAGCACAAAACAGCACAGCACAACATTAACACAGCACAGCATTAACACAGCACAGAACAGCACAGCACAACATTAACACAGCACAGCACAGCACAGCACAACATTAACACAGCACAGAACAGCACAGCACAACATTAAAACAGCACAGAACAGCACAGCACAACATTAACACAGCACAGCACAACATTAACACAGCACAGAACAGCACAGCACAACATTAACACAGCACAGCACAGCACAACATTAACACAGCACAGAACAGCACAGCACAGCACAACATTAACACAGCACAGAACAGCACAGCACAACATTAACACAGCACAGAACAGCACAGCACAACATTAACACAGCACAGCACAGCACAGCACAACATTAACACAGCACAACACAACAACACAGCACAGCACACAGCCACGTGACCCACCTCTCCAACAAACGTGCCCAGCCGGTCCTCCTGTTCCAGAGACAGCAGCCTCTTCTCCCCGCCGTCACCCCCACCCCCACCCCCACCACCACCACCACCACCCGCCTGCCTTCGCTCACGTCCCCTTCCTCTTCTTCCTCCCTCACGCCCCTCCGTCCCCTCGTCCTCCTCCTCCTCCTCCTCCCGCCCCCACAACCTTGCTCCCGCGGCTCGTCCCTGGAACATTCGCTCCCACAACTCGGCCCTCCGTTTCCTGAAGAGGTCCTTCAGCAAGGCGCGGACACGGCTGGCCGGGAACTGCCCTCTGTCGGGGGCATGTTCCTCCTTGGGCCGCTGCTGCTGCTGCTGCTGCCTGCCTGGAGGCGGCCTGTGCGGCAGGTGATGCTGCTCCTCCTGAGGACGAGGAGGACGACGAGGAGGAGGCCCCCGATGCCAGCAGAGCGAGCACCAAGGCGGCAAGGAGTAGCGTCACGTGTTTCCGCCCAGCGGAGGAGTGGAGCGCCCAGGAAGGACGCGGGACGAGGGTTCCACGAGGACTGCGGTCAGGAACAGCGGCGGTGTTGGTGCTGGGTCCTTCCTGACCCGATATAATGCTGCCACTGCTGCTACTATCACAACACCTGGAAGCCATTTTTAACAAATATATCTATCTATCTATTTGCGATCAGGGACTGGTTGTTGAAACAGGAGATCTCAGTGAGTTGGGTTCCGATTCGGTCCCGTTAGTTCAGCAACGTGTTCGTAATCTCCCTTTTGCCGACACAGAGAAGTTCGGAGGGAGTCGGGCACTTTAGTTCAGCGACTTCCAAGGATATCTGTAATCTATCTTTCGCTGACACACAGAAATTCTGATTCGGTCACTTTGGTTCAGCTGAATTTCGACGATGGTTTGTAGATCTCTCTTTCGCTGACACAGACACAGAAACTCGAAGCAGAAGTTACGCGGCACGTAGAGTTGGTGATGTTCAGCAGTCCTTGCTTCTGTTTCCCCACACG
>NC_134899.1:6651148-6678648 GCF_041734735.1 Babylonia areolata
CCACAGGAAGACGAGAGAGTCGGTGAGCTGTGAGTAATGACGTCAGGAGAGGTGATGAAGGTGGGTGCAGGGAGGAAGGGGGGTGTGTGTGTTGGGGGTTGGGGTGGGGAGGAGGAGGGGCCGGAAGAAGTGATGACCGGGTCATGCTGGGCAATCTGTTCCTGGTACTTCCGGTTCGTTGGAGGCGGTGCTGATGATGCTGTTCATTCGGCCTCTCTCTGTCTCTGTCTATCATTCCGTCTCTGTCTGGGTCTGGGTCTGTACATGTTTTTCCTCCCTCCCCCCCCCCTCTCTCTCTCTCTCTGTCTTTCTGTCTATGTATCTTTGTTGTATCTTTGTGTCTCTCTCACCCTCTCTCTGTCTCTGTCTCTGTCTGTCTCTCTGTCTCTCTGTTTCTGTCTCTCTCTCTCTGTGTGTCAGTCTTTCTCTCCACTCACTCTCTGTCTTTTCCCTCTGTCTCTCTGTCTCTGTCTCTCTCTATGTCTTTCTCTGCCTAACCCTCTTTACCTTTCACGTCATAATCGCACAACATTTTTTTTTTTTAATGAATTAAAACACACACACACACACACACACACACACACACACACACACACACACACACACACACACACACACACACACACACACACACACACACACACACACACACACACACACACACACACACACACACACACACACACACACACGAAAAACCAACGCCTGTGTATTGTATATAGCACATGGGCATACACCTGTGTTAGATACACATTTGGTTTGTCCGACGTTTTCACCTCGAAAAAAAAAATGTAATGAACGCATTGTTAGACAGCCACGGCTTTACATCTTGCGTTATTCTATCTGATGGCTTAGCGGAAAATATGTTATTTAAAGGCTGGTATGCTGGGTCTGCATTTGTTGATTGTATATGTTTCAGTTTTCTTACAACTATTAACAAATCAAATACTGTATCAGTGCATTCATTTTGAGCAGTGCCAAACAATACTTTCATCAATTTTTACCTTTGTACATGACTAAGAGTGGGATTGGAAGAGGAGAAGGAGGAGAGGAAAAAGAAGGAGGAGGAGGAACATTCGGAGAGGAAAAAGGAGGAGGAACATTAGGAGAGGAAAAAGAAGGAGGAGGAGGAACAATAGGAGAGGAAAAAGAAGGAGGAGGACGAACAATAGGAGAGGAAAAAGGAGGTGGAGGACGAACAATAGGAGAGGAAAAAGGAGGTGGAGGAACAATAGGAGAGGAAAAAGAAGGAGGAAGAGGAGGAACATTAGGAGAGGAAAAAGGAGGAGGAGGAACATTAGGAGAGGAAAAAGAAAGAGGAGGAGGAGGAACAATAGGAGAAGAAAAAGAAGAAGGAGGAGGAACATTAGGAGAGAAAAAAGGAGGAGGAGGAGGAACAATAGGAGAGAAAAAAGGAGGAGGAGGAGGAGGAGGAGGAGGAACAATAGGAGAGGAAAAAGAAGAAGGAGGAGGAATAGGAGAAGAAAAAGGAGGAGGAACAATAGGATAGGGAAAAGAAGGATGAGGGGGAACAATAGAAGAAAAAGAAGGAGGAGGAACAATAGGAGATGAAAAAGAAGGAGGAGGAGGAGGAACAATAGGAGAAGAAAAAGGAGGGGGAGGAACAATAGGAGAAGAAAAAGGAGGGGGAGGAACAATAGGAGAAGAAAAAGAAGGAGGAGGAGCATGAGGAGGACGAGAAACAATAGGAGAGGAAAAAGAAGAAGGTGGAGGAGGAGGAGGAGGAACATTAGGAGAGGAAAAAGAAGGAGGAGGAACAATAGGAGAGGGAAAAGAAGAAGGGGGAGGAGGAGCATGAGGAGGAGGAGGAGGAGGAACACTGGTAAAATGAAAAAGAAGAAGGTGGAGGAGGAGCATGAGGAGGAGGTGGTGGAGGAGGAGGAGAAGGAACATTAGGAAAGGAAAAAGAAGAAGGTGGAGGAGGAGAAAAAGGAAGGAGAAGAAGAAGATTTTTTTTAATTCTAAGTTTTCGTATTATTATTCATCAGTTTTCAAGGAGGCGTCAAAACATTCGGGCTGATGCCAAAACGCTACACCACATCTGCCTTAAATAATTATAGATATTATATATATATATATATATATATATATATATATATATATTTATATTTATATATATATATATAAGGGTAGGGGGGTCGAGGGGGGAGGGGAGTGAGAAGATGCCTGACCTTTGCATAAGCCCAGTGTGCTGACCAGGCCTTCACTGAGGTCAGTCCTGGATGTCGGCCACTGTGCGAAAGAAGCAGGAGCAGTCATCCAAGAAAAAGGTTAGGACGTCATTACCTGCCCTTTCCAGCACTACGTCAGGTGTTCAGCGTCAGGACGACACGGGACGGCAGGACAGCGAGGCGTGCTGGGGGGGTCAGGTGGTGGTCAGGTGGGCTGGCTGTGGCTGAAGCGCTGCCAGTTTACCTCTCGGCCACAGACGGTCAGTGTTAGGAGGGTCATTTATCATCGCAGCGGCTTCTCTCTCTCTCTCTCTCTCTCTCTCTCTCTCTCTCTGTGTGTGTGTGTGTGTGTGTGTGTGTGTGTGTGTGTGTGTGTGTCTCTGTCTGTCTGTCTGTCTCTCTCTCTCTCAGATGTTTTCCTGGAGTGCTTTCTTTTGTTTGTTGTTCTTCCTTTCCTTTTCTTTCTTCATTTTATTTCTCTCCTGGGCCAGCAATACCTTCTGTTCCTAGCTCCATCTCTTCGCTCTCTGTATCTCTCTGTCTCTGAAGAAGAAGAAGAGGAGGAGGAAGAAGAAAAAGAAGAAGAAGAAGAAGAAGAAGAAGAAGAAGAAGAAGAAGAAGAAGAAGAGGAGGAGGAGGAAGAAGAAAAAGAAGAAGAAGAAGAAGAAGAATTCACTTAAATATATTGAGAAAAAAAATATCGCATGGCTTAAAAACATCAGTTTTACTGGCACCAACACACTCTGTGCGCGTCACTCTCCAGTGGAAGGAGGCAGCAGAGTGGCAACACTTTGTTGCATGTTTGGTTTGACACTGATATCAGAACACACTGACACTTGGTCCACATAACGAAACAAAGCAAAATAAAAACCGCACACCAAAAAACCTACAGTGAAGATATGTCCTGTTTGTGACTCGCGGTGGTGCGATGATTCGATTTTAGCTCAGTCGTCAAAAGTCAGGATCGCCCGTTGGGTCATTCTGCTGGTCAGACATCTGCTTAGCGGATGTGGTGTAGCGTATATGGATTTGCCCGAACGCAGTGACGCCTCCTTGAGTAACTGAAACTGAACTGAACAGGATCACTCGAGCCTCACGTGGTAAAATCTGGACTCACCAATACCCACAGGTCTGAGTTCGAATCGTAACACAGCATGGAGGACACAGGGAAAATGGTTTTCCTGTTCCAAGATGTTCACGTGCAGTGAGGAAGAGGTGAATGGCAGAGTGGTTAAGACGGTTATCTGCCAATACAGTGTGCGTGAGGGTCTGGGTTCGAATCCTGTTCTCACCCTTTCTGACTGGAAAATCAAACAGAGCGTCTGGTCACTCGGATGCAGTGATAAACCCCAGGTCCCGTGTGCAGCACGCACTTGGCGTACTGACAACAACAACAACAAAAAAAAAGGCAACATAAGTGTTTGCATATTCATGCACTCAAGGCCTGACAAGCGCGTTGGGTTGAGCTGTTGGTCAGACATCTGCTTAGCAGCTGTCGTGTAGTGTATAACGATTTCTCCGAATTCAGTGAAAGTGACATCTCCTGGAGAAACTGAAACTAAAACTGAAACTACATGCCGCGCTGCGAAGATACGGAGTGTCAGTTGCGAAAAAGTCAAGCCACACATCATGGTAAAAATCATGACTCGTCCCCATCCAGAGAAGGCCTGATTTAGACCTGAATCGTAACAGAACCTAGAGCGCAAAAGGTGAAAGTTATTTGTCTGTTCCCAGATGTTCACGGTTGATGAAGACGTGACGGGTTTAAACCCGCGGTGACCTGCATGCCCTGCATAAATCAGCACCAGGTCTGCTGGTCCTGACGGGTGAGGGGCTGCTGCCGTCTCTCAGCCTGCAGAGACCCAGACTTCAGGCTGTGTGTGGAGTGTGGTGCACGCACTGTCACGGGCAGACCCACGGAACAGGCTGCTTTCTTTCAGACCGCACCGTGACGCACATGTTCCCACGTCACCCACACCAGACGTCAGTATTGCCTTTCACGTGGAGCAGTTCAGTTGAACAGATAGAAGGAGAGATCCGTCAGTGAGAAAGAAGTGAGGAGTGGAAGACAGAGACAGGGGGAGACTGTAGAGGAGGAGGAGGAAGAAGAGGAGAAGGAGGGAGAGGAGGAGGAGGAGGAAGAAGAAGGAGGGAGAGGTGGAGGAAGAGGAAGAAGATGAGAAGAAGGAGGAGGAAGAAGAAGAAGGAGGGGGTGAGAAGGAAGGAGAGGAGAAGGAGGAAGAAGAAGATGAGGAGGAGGTGGAAGAGAAAGAGGAGGAAGAGAAGGAGGAGGAGGGAGAGGAAGAGAAGGAGAAGGAGGAAAACGAAAAGGTGTGGGGGTTGAATAAAAAGATCTCCGGTGTTTGATAACTCCATCCCTCCATTTCCTCTGTCTGTATCTCTCTCTCTCTCCCCTCTCTCAATATATGTCTCTCCCTCTCTCTCTCTATATATATATATCTCTCCCCCCCTCTCTCTCTCTGTATGTCTCTTTCTTTCTCTCTCTCTTTCTCTGTATGTCTCTCTCTCTCCTTTTCTCTCTCTCTCTCCCTCTCTCTCTCTCTAACTCTCTCCCTCTCTCTCTCTCTCTGTATGTCTCTCTCAGTCTCTCTCTCTATCTCCCTCTTTCTCTCTCTATCTCCCTCTCTCTCTCTCTTTGTCTCTCTCTCACTCACTCACTCTCTCTCTCTGTCTCTCTGCCATCTCTGTCTCTATCTCTCTTTTTGTATGTCTTTCTCTCTGTATATCTCTCTCTCAGTCTCTCTCTGTCTCTGTCTCTCTCTCCTCCCTCTCTCTGTTTTTTTCTCTCTCTCCCTCTCTGTCTCTCTGTCAGTCTCTATTTCTGTCTGTCTGTCTGTCTCTCCCTCTCTCTCTCAGTCTCTATATGTGTGTGTGTGTGTGTGTGTGTCTCTCTCTCTCTCTCTCTCTGTCTCTCTCTCTCACTCTCTTCCTCTGTGTGTGTGTGTGTGTGTGTGTGTGTGTGTGTGTGTGTGTGTCTCCTCTCGTCATGTCCACCACGTTAATCAAACAAAAAACATACCAACAGAGAGAGAGGGGGAGGGGAGAGAGAGAGAGACAGACAGACAGACAGAGACAGAGACAGAGGCTGGAGAGAGAGAGAGAGAGAAGGAGAAGGAGGGGTGGGGTAGATGGCGGTAAAGTGCATTATCTCGGACAGTACTGGGTCAGTCATTCCAGAAAGGAATAGGACGCATGGTGTAGTGACGACTCTATACCTCTCAAACCGACAGCATTCAGTCATTCCAGAAAGGAATAGGACGCATGGTGTTGTGACGACTCTATACCTCTCAAACCAACAGTAATCAGTCATTCCAGAAAGGAATAGGACGCATGGTGTTGTGACGACGCAATACCTCTCAAACCGACAGCATTCAGTCATTCCAGAAAGGAAAAGGACGCATGGTGTTGTGACGACTCTATACCTCTCAAACCGACAGCATTCAGTCATTCCAGAAAGGAATAGGACGCATGGTGTTGTGACGACTCTATACCTCTCAAACCGACAGCATTCAGTCATTCCAGAAAGGAATAGGACGCATGGTGTTGTGACGACTCTATACCTCTCAAACCGACAGCATTCAGTCATTCCAGAAAGGAACAGGACGCATGGTGTTGTGACGACTCTATACCTCTCAAACCGACAGCATTCAGTCATTCCAGAAAGGAATAGGACGCATGGTGTTGTGACGACGCAATACCTCTCAAACCGACAGCATTCAGTCATTCCAGAAAGGAATAGGACGCATGGTGTGTTGTGACGACTCTATACCTCTCAAACCAACAGCATTCAGTCATTCCAGAAAGGAATAGGACGCATGGTGTTGTGACGACTCTATACCTCTCAAACCGACAGCATTCAGTCATTCCAGAAAGGAACAGGACGCATGGTGTTGTGACGACTCTATACCTCTCAAACCGCCAGCAGCCAGACTGTCAGCCAGAAGATGACACACAAAGCCCACATGCTTCCTGCCGAAAAGCCAAACAAAGTGCTGTCTGCGTTTCCTGATGTAACAGCCACTCAGCAGTTGTACATCTGCCAAGTGAAACACACTTGTGTGTGTGTGTGTGTGTGTGTGTGTGTGTGTGTTAGGTCGAGAAGGTCTGACACACTGAGTCGGATATTTAGCTCATCGTTAAATTCTCTATCACCATCTGTCTGTCTGTCTCTCTCTGTTTCTGTGTCTCTCCCTCCCCCCCCCCCCCCGCCCCCCCCCCCCCCCCTCTCTCTCTCTCTCTCTCTCTCCGCTCAACAAACTGTGTTGTGTTTTGAATAATGACGTATGAAAAGCTAAATGTCACTTCATGCAGTTCACTGTCATGGTGATATTGCAAAGGAACGCTTTATAAACTTCGCACGTTGTTCACGGACTGTTGGCGATGTTGCTGCTGTGCTTGTTTTGTCTTGATCAGCGAGATGGGGAATTTTTAAACAGACGTGGAACAGTCCGCATGCTTTGACACCTACTGAAAACTGAAACTGCGATTCTTGATTGCTATTTCATGTGGCTTGGCTTTTCTTGGAAAACACTTCTATGATTTTGTTTTTCAGTTTTTGACTCACTTGCGTAAACAAAGTGAGTATATGTTTTAACCCGGTGTTCGGTTGTCTGTGTGTGTGTTTGTGTGTGTGTGTGTCCGTGGTAAACTTTAACATTGCCATTTTCTCTGCAAATACTTTGTCAGTTGACACCAAATTAGGCATAAAAATAGGGAAAAATCAGTTCTTTCCAGTCATCTTGTTTAAAACAATATTGCACCTCTGGGATGGGCACAAAAAAATAAAAAAGAAACCAAATAATATGCAAACTGCATTTACTGTTATATTTATATTTTTTTATTCTCTAAACTTGGCACTTTGATCTGATATTCTGACACAACAACAAGAGCAGTCATTGTTATCATTTTTTGTTCAAACAGGAACTTCTTTTGCTAAGCATGGAAGTTTTATTTATTTTGCAAACGTTTTGGTGCAGATAGTAAAAAAGGAAATTAATCTGCAATTAATGCTAGGGGACTTAATTTGCTTTAAACTGATCTTTCTCATCTTAAACATTACATTTTGAAATTATACTCAATACATAAAAAGATTGTGTGTTTTACTCTCAGTGTACAGGACTTTCACTATGTTCATTCGCCCAAGTGGTCTTTTTCGGAAAATACTAAAATCAATACGAGTGGACTTTATAGATCTGTTGGCTGAGCCCTGAGGGTCATAGGCAAAAATCAATTGCGTACACATACTTATACGCATTCAAAGCGAGTGCTCATATTCTTCGCGAACGCGAACGACGCTATTTTGTTTCAAGTTGTTGACCGCCCGTTCCATCCTCTATTCAATTGACAATACACGATAACATGTGAAAAAAAGGTTAGTCTGTGCGTTTGTTTTGTCTAGGATTAATTACTGCAACTCTGTTCTTGTCGGCACTCCAAAAACTTCACTTGATAAACTTCAAAGAGTTCAGAACAGTGCTGCTCGACTTATTTTCAGATCCTCCAAATTTGAACACGTTACTCCTCTCTTCCACTCTCTTCACTGGCTACCAGTTTCAAAAAGAATTGAATACAAGCTTTCTGCTCTGACGTTTTCTGCCCTCTCAAGCTGTGGTCCTCGCTACCTCTCTGATCTCCTTGAAGTGTACATTCCAACTCGTCACCTTCGTTCTGCTTCTGATACCAAGGCTTTTAAAACTCCCTGTTGTTAAAAAGAAGCAACACGGCCAAAGATTTTTTCTCTTTCCAGGCTCCATCATTGTGGAACAAATTACCCCAAAAATTGTGTCATTCTGTCTCGCTGAAATCTCTTAAGTCTGCTCTGAAAACACAGCTGTTCCAACAGCAGTAACAGCAGTTTTATTTTTATTTTTTACTGTGTTTTTTTCTTTGTTCTTTTTGTTTGTTTTTTTCTAATCTTGGTGTGATCTGGTTTGGGGTGCATGAGTTGTTGTGGAGAGGCTGTTTGCCGTGGGGGGGGGGGGGGGGGGGGTGTTGGTGGGTGTCCGTGCGTTCGTGTGCCTGGGTGCGTGTTGCATGGATGTGATTTCTGGAGGGCGTCATTGGCGGGTGGGTAGTTTGCAACGTTCAGTTGCGTGAGTTTTTCACGTGCTTCCGTGTGTGTGAGTGGGTGGGGGTGAGGGGGTGGAGGGGAGTATTGATGGGGAAGCGGGGAGTGGGGAATGAAAGGTAAAGCGTTTTGAGCAGTATTTCTGGAGAAACGCGCTATATAAATGTCCATTAATATTATTATTATTATTACCTGACTTCGGCTAGGGAAGGTTCAACCGATGGAAGGAGAGGACTGGGCCCCACCTTCCTATGCCGAACCCTTGACACGTACGAATTCACTGCCCTGATCGCAAGGCTGTGGGGACTTGAACTCAATTGTGACCCGTATCCATGAACACAGACAAATGTTCCTAAAGAGACAATTGAATTAAATTGTGTTAATAGTTTTGATCACCAAGCAATATTGTCTGACTTCTCAGCGGCAGAACCTTCTTTCAATATATATGGCTGACAAACCCATATAACTTCTCTTCTTGAGAAACTCTTCCTCTTCCCCTCCTCCTCCTCCTCCGCCCTCCTCCTCCTCTTAACTCCGATTTTAGCATCCTAAATTCAGGGACCTTCTTCTTCTTCTTCGTTCGTAGACTGCAACTCCCACTTTCACTCGTATGTACACGAGTGGGCTTTTACGTGTATGACCGTTTTTACCCCGCCATGTAGGCGTTTTCGGGGGTGTGCATGCTGGGTATGTTCTTGTTTCCATAACCCACCGAATGCTGACATGGACTACAGGATCTTTAGCGTGCGTATTCGATCTTCTGCTTGCGTATACACACGAAGGGGGTTCAGACACTAGCAGGTCTGCACATCTGTTGACCTGGGAGATCTGAAAAATCTCCACCCTTTACCCACCAGGCGCCGTTTACCGAGATTCGAACCCGGGACCCCCAGATTGAAAGTCCAACACTTTAACTATTCGGCTATTGCACAGGGACCTATTTTACCGGCAATTTTTGTGCATAGATCAAACGACATTACCGTTGGTACATGTTGTAACCCGTTTTCAGTGGTTTTCGACTCTGTTTTGAACGTTATATTACTCAATTTTAATGCTGATTCAGTCACGAAATTAACGTGCAGACATCTTGCTCTTCACGTTTTTAGTCCCGCAAACCATCAAAATTTAACACAAAACATGGCGGATTGAGACTGCAAGTGTCGGTTCCGGTTCCTGTCATGGGTCATGTCGCGTCGTATTGTGCCTAGTTCTTTACTGGAAGGGTCAGCTACACGCAACATGTCATATCTCATATGCCTCCATTCAAAAATACTTCGAAAATTTTCATTTCAATATGTGCAATGATTTAGGACGCTAGAACAGGACACTCCCCCAACTTCTTCTTGAGAAACTACAGAGGCTGCTCGTCTGTGTTTCATGTCCTGACCCATACTTCACCTTTGTCCCCTACTTTCCATCTCTACTTCCTGACCCATACTGCACCTTTGTCCCCTACTTTCCATCTCTACTTCCTGACCCATACTGCACCTTTGTCCCCTACTTTCCATCTCTACTTCCTGACCCATACTGCACCCATGTCCCCTACTTTCCATCTCTACTTCCTGACCCATACTGCGCCCATGTCCCCTACTTTCCATCTCTACTTCCTGACCCATACTGCGCCCATGTCCCCTACTTTCCATCTCTACTTCCTGACCCATACTGCACCTATGTCCCTACTTCCATCTCTACTTCCTGACCCATACTGCACCTATGTCCCTACTTTCCATCTCTACTTCCTGACCCATACTGCGCCCATGTCCCCTACTTTCCATCTCTACTTCCTGACCCATACTGCACCTTTGTCCCCTACTTTCCACCTCTACTTCCTGACCCATACTGCACCTTTGTCCCCTACTTTCCACCTCTACTTCCTGACCCATACTGCACCTTTGTCCCCTACTTTCCACCTCTACTTCCTGACCCATACTGCACCTTTGTCCCCTACTTTCCATCTCTACTTCCTGACCCATACTGCGCCCATGTTCCCTACTTTCCATCTCTACTTCCTGACCCATACTGCACCTTTGTCCCCTACTTTCCACCTCTACTTCCTGACCCATACTGCACCTTTGTCCCCTACTTTCCATCTCTACTTCCTGACCCATACTGCACCTTTGTCCCCTACTTTCCATCTCTACTTCCTGACCCATACTGCACACATGTTCCATACTTTCCATCTCTACTTCCTGACCCTTTCCTGTCGGCTGATGGCTCCAGAGAGAGCTGACATTTCCTGGAACAAAACAAAAATTCCAAGTGTCAGTGCTATTTCTTCTGTCTTGGACAAACTGTGTGCAACAAAACAGAAATCCCTCAGTGTCAGTGCTATTTCTTCTGTCTTGGACAAGCTGTGTGCAACAAAACAAAAATCCCCCAGCGTCAGTACACTTTCTTCTGTCTTGGACAAGCTGTGTGCAACAAAACAAAAATCCCCCAGCGTCAGTACACTTTCTTCTGTCTTGGACAAGCTGTGTGCAACAAAACAAAAATCCCCCAGCGTCAGTACACTTTCTTCTGTCTTGGACAAGCTGTGTGCAACAAAACAGAAATCCCTCAGTGTCAGTGCTATTTCTTCTGTCTTGGACAAGCTGTGTGCAACAAAACAAAAATCCCCCAGCGTCAGTACACTTTCTTCTGTCTTGGACAAGCTGTGTGCAACAAAACAAAAATCCCCCAGCGTCAGTACACTTTCTTCTGTCTTGGACAAGCTGTGTGCAACAAAACAAAAATCCCCCAGCGTCAGTACACTTTCTTCTGTCTTGGACAAGCTGTGTGCAACAAAACAAAAATCCCCCAGCGTCAGTACACTTTCTTCTGTCTTGGACAAGCTGTGTGCAACAAAACAAAAATCCCCCAGCGTCAGTACACTTTCTCCTGTCTTGGACAAGCTGTGTGCAACAAAACAAAAATCCCCCAGCGTCAGTACACTTTCTCCTGTCTCGGCCCCGTCACCTTGATTCCCTCTCTCCTGTTCAAAGAGTCTCTCAAAATATTATCATGTCTGCCACATCTGTTTTTGCCCACCAACTTATTTAACTTGATTGAAGTGCTCCTTGAACTTCTGCTCACTCTGTGTGTGTGTGTGTGTCTCTCTCTCTCCCACCCCCTCTCTCTCTTTCTGTGGGTGGGTGGGTGAGCGAAGGCGGAGGGGGGGGGGGGGGGGGGGGTTCTTGTGTGTGTTTGTGTTTGCGCACGCTTGTTTGTGTTCGGTATGTCATACTTGCACATCATGTGTGAAACTTTTTCTTGTCAACGCCACGAGCTCGCCTCGTCTGGAGGTGTGAGGTCAATCTGCATTGTTATTGCTAGTACCAGCAGTATTGTGTGTACGCACTGAAGGATGTAGTGTATGATATTGATGCTCTGCCAGTTCCATTTCGTTCCAGGCCAACAATATGGTCTGCACCTGCAGGCCTATTGTCTCCGCCGTTTATTTTTTATGGAACGCAGAAATCGCTGGGGGAATATTAAGAGAGGGAGGCTGGGGGTGAGTGGTTGGGGGTATGGTGGGGGTACAGCAGTGAAGGGGGTGGGGATAGTGAGGAACAGAGGGCATTGGGGTGGGGGGAGGGGTGAATGTGGTTGAAAGTCGTTCACCCCTTCACCCAACCCCCCCGACCCCCCACAACGCCCCCTCCTCCCTCCCCCCGCCCCTGCACTCCCCCCCCCCCTCTCTTCCTCTCCCCTCACCACCTCTCTTGTTTTCCCCCCTCCTTCATCGGTCCTTTCAGTACTGTCTTTCGACTCTCTGTCTCTCTCTCTCTCTGTTTCACTTTCACTCTGCCTCCTTCTCTGTCTCTGTCTCTGTCTCTGTCTCTTTCTCTGTCTTTCTATCTACTTCTCTGTCTGTCTGTCTCTCAATGTCATCCTCTCAGTCTATAGTTTTCTGACTCTGTGTGTGTGTGTGTGTGTGCATGCGTATACGCGTGTGTGTGTGTGTGTGTGTGTGTGTGTGCGTGCGCGCGCGCGCGCCCCTTATGTGTGTATTCACGAGTTATGCGTGTGTGTGTGTGTGTGTGTGTGTGTGTGTGTGTGTGTGCGCGCGCGCGCGCTCGCGTGTGTGTGTATATGTGTGTACATGCGTGCGCGCGCGTCATCTCTCTCTCTCCCTCTTTCTTTCTTTCTTTTGCACGCGCGTGCAATAGAGAGATAGTTTGTAAATGATAACGCGCGCGTGCTGTGTGTGTGTGTGTGTGTGTGTGTGTGTGTGTGTGTGTGTGTGTGTGTGTGTGTGTGTACAGATGAAGTCTGACGCTGAACTGTCCATCTGGCTTCAGGCCTTATTCAGTCTCTTTGCCTTGCAACGCTCGGCAAGCGTCTCTTCCAAACTGGAGAGGGCCTTTCTGCTCAGCCTGCTTCCACGCCGATCATTCTGAGGCTGCAGCTGTCCCGGTATTCAGGTCCACGTTCAGGATCTTCACACCTCTCCTGCAGACGTCTTCATAGCACAGTTGAGGTCTGCCTGGAACTGAAGACGTTTTCCCTGTGCCAGTTCTTCGTAAAGAGGATACTCTGGGGGGGTCCAGCCATCGTCCTTTCGCGCTACGTGACCGTGCCGGAGCATGTGTCTCTTTTTAAACAAGGTGCACATGCTGGAGGAAGGTGGCAGAATGATCAAGATGCTCAGCTGTCGTGAGGGTGTGGGTTCGAATCCCGATCTCGCCCTTTCTTCTGGAAAATCCGACTGGGGAAAATCAAACTGAGGGTCTAGTCTTTCGGATGAGACGATAAACCGAGGTCCCGTGTGCAGCACGCTCTTGGCGCACTGAAAAAGAACCCATGACAACAAAAGTGTTGTCCTCTGGCAAAATTATGAAAAAAAGAATTCCACTCTGATAGGTATATCACACTGCCAATAGCAGTCTTAGAAGCTCTGGGAACAAGGAAGGGCAGATGGCAATGAGCGTGGAAACGATAACTGAAGCCAGCCTTCTTCATGAGTGATGTCCGGACAGACCCAGGCAGTACAGCAATTAACAGATTAGATCACCACAGTGTTCCGTCAGTCTTCCTGTGTGTCCACACTCTCTTTGTCAGTCATCCTGTGTGTTCACGCTCTCTTTGTCAGTCATCCTGTGTGTCCACACTCTCTTTCTCAGTCTGGACATGGTGCTAGCTGCCTTGCCGATACGCTTGATCAGCTCGGTGACCACTGAGGGTGTCAGATGGTCGAACCCAGGTATACAGAGTCATGGGCAGCACCCTGTTCATGGTAAAAAAAAAAAGTCTGATGTCCGGTGAAGAGTTCACGCCCTGTCCCATGGCCTGTTTTCCAGGCTGATGGTGTTCCGAAGTCACGGCAAGTCTGGCTGAAGCGGCTGAGGCCACCGTCTCTTGGTTCCCAGACCTGGTCTGGTCGTGTGGAACGCAGTTTGTTCTTCAGCAATGCCTCTTCTGCCTGTGACCCGGGTCTGCTCAGGATTTCCTTGAGCATCACTTTGCTCGCATGACTGTCCAGACATAGTTCTATAATTCTGACATGGACAGAAGTTGCATTTCTTGGGTAGGGTGATGATTGGAGATTTCTGGTCACTCCCCAGTCTGCCAGATTTTGTTGCAGATTCTGGTGAGGACATCTGTCACTGCCTCTCCTCCTTGTTTTATCATTTCATCTGGTATGTTGTCGATGCCTGCTGGTTTTCCGTTCGTCAAAGATCTTATGGCTTCCTCCAATTCTTCGCACAGTACTGGAAAGTCATCATTGCCTGTTGGCTCCCGGCTTGGAGAGTACACTGGGGTCTCCACTTGCCTGATGGCTGTTCAGCTTTCTGCACTATTCTGTCCCTCTGTTCGCAGTGTCCTTCTTTCTCCTGTGAGGCATTTCCCTTCTTTGTCATGTCGTGCTGACTGTGGACGACCTTTCCTTTGCGGCTGACGGGCTGCTCAAAGTCTTGAGCTGTGCGGTTAGTGGCCACTGCGTCGTCCGCGATGTGAAACTGAGTCCTGTTGGGCTTTCAGTGACCTGATCTCTGTGTGAAAGTCCTGTTGGCATTTCAGTGACCTGATCTCTGTGTGAAAGTCCTGTTGGCATTTCAGTGACCTGATCTCTGTGTGAAAGTCCTGTTGGGCTTTCAGTGACCTGATCTCTGTGTGAAAGTCCTGTTGGCATTTCAGTGACCTGATCTCTGTGTGAAAGTCCTGTTGGGCTTTCAGTGACCTGATCTCTGTGTGAAAGTCCTGTTGGGCTTTCAGTGACCTGATCTCTGTGTGAAAGTCCTGTTGGGCTTTCAGTGACCTGATCTCTGTCTGAAAGTCCTGTTGGCATTTCAGTGGCCTGATCTTTGTCTGAAAGTCCTGTTGGCATTTCAGTGACCTGATCTCTGTGTGAAAGTCCTGTTGGCATTTCAGTGACCTGATCTCTGTCTGAAAGTCCTGTTGGCATTTCAGTGACCTGATCTCTGTCTGAAAGTCTTGTTGGCATTTCAGTGACCTGATCTCTGTCTGAAAGTCCTGTTGGCATTTCAGTGAACTGATCTCTGTCTGAAAGTCCTGTTGGGCTTTCAGTGACCTGATCTCTGTGTGAAAGTCCTGTTGACATTTCAGTGACCTGATCTCTGTCTGAAAGTCCTGTTGGGCTTTCAGTGACCTGATCTCTGTGTGAAAGTCCTGTTGGGCTTTCAGTGACCTGATCTCTGTGTGAAAGTCCTGTTGGCATTTCAGTGACCTGATCTCTGTGTGAAAGTCCTGTTGGGCTTTCAGTGACCTGATCTCTGTCTGAAAGTCCTCTTGGCATTTCAGTGAACTGATCTCTGTCTGAAAGTCCTGTTGGGCTTTCAGTGACCTGATCTCTGTGTGAAAGTCCTGTTGGGCTTTCAGTGACCTAATCTCTGTGTGAAAGTCCTGTTGGCATTTCAGTGACCTCATCTCTGTCTGAAAGTCATGTTGGGCTTTCAGTGACCTGATCTCTGTGTGAAAGTCCTGTTAGCATTTCAGTGACCTCATCTCTGTGTGAAAGTCCTGTCGGCATTTCAGTGAACTGATCTCTGTCTGAAAGTCCTGTTGGCATTTCAGCGACCTGATCTCTGTCTGAAAGTCCTGTTGGCATTTCAGTGAATTAATCTTTGTGTGAAAGTCCTGTTGGCATTTCAGTGACCTGATCTCTGTCTGAAAGTCCTGTTGGCATTTCAGTGACCTGATCTCTGTGTGAAAGTCCTGTTGGCATTTCAGTGACCTGATCTCTGTGTGAAAGTCCTGTTGGCATTTCAGTGACCTGATCTCTGTCTGAAAGTCCTGTTGGGCTTTCAGTGACCTGATCTCTGTGTGAAAGTCCTGTTGGGCTTCCAGTGACCTGATCTCTGTGTGAAAGTCCTGTTGGCATTTCAGTGACCTGATCTCTGTGTGAAAGTCCTGTTGGCATTTCAGTGACCTGATCTCTGTGTGAAAGTCCTGTTGGCATTTCAGTGACCTGATCTCTGTCTGAAAGTCCTGTTGGCATTTCAGTGACCTGATCTCTGTGTGAAAGTCCTGTCGGCATTTCAGTGAATTGGTCTCTGTCTGAAAGTCCTGTTGGCATTTCAGTGACCTGATCTCTGTGTGAAAGTCCTGTTGGCATTTCAGTGAATTGGTCTCTGTCTGAAAGTCCTGTTGGCATTTCAGTGACCTGATCTCTGTGTGAAAGTCCTGTTGGCATTTCAGTGACCTGATCTCTGTGTGAAAGTCCTGTTGGCATTTCAGTGACCTGATCTCTGTCTGAAAGTCCTGTTGGCATTTCAGTGAATTGATCTCTGTCCCACCTCATTCGGAGATAGATGACTTCTTCGTTCAGTAAACGCCCAGGGTTTTGTATCACTGGACTGGCCATACCAAATGTCCTTTTATTGTTATTGTTATCATCATTATTATCATTATATCCGAAGGCGAACTTCAGCAAAACGGCATTGTCCCAAATACAGTGTGCGTGTGAGGACACATCCCTGTTTTACTCTACTAAGGATCCCGAAAGCGTCTGATGTTGAGCCAACATTATTGTTATCATCATTTCATCAGCAATCTTATCATCCAGAGTGACGGGCCCCAGCAGAAAAAAACGAGGCAATCGGTGCTGACAGCGTAGTTAGGGGCCCGGTACTCTGTATGATGGATGAAGCACTGATGCCATTTGCTTCGTCGTGGGGTGGCGGTGCCAGATCAACAACTCGGTCCAGGCACCACAGTGACACATTGACACACACATCAACACACTGACGGTGGCTGAACGTCTCACTTTTCCATTCCCCCAGCTTGTGCGTTCGGGCGGTTTCGCATCTGGCTTGTGTATGTATAGCGGGGGAGGAAGGGGGGGCGGGGGGTAGAGGGGATGGAGTGTGGGCTGTGTGTGTATGTGTGTGTGTCTGTGTGCGTGTGTGCGCGCGCGCGTCCGAGTGAGGGGTAGGTGGGTACTGAGAGTGAAATACAGAAGATATACCTACCTACCTACCTACCTACCTACCTAGGTACCTACCTACCTACCTTTCTGCTTACCTACCTACCTACCTACATACATACATACACACAGACAGACAAACTGACAAACAAACAAACAGTCAGACACGCACACAGAAACACAGACTCAGACACACCAATAACAGACAGACACAGATTTGTGAGGGAGTGTTGTGGACTGACGAGGATGGGGGGTTGGGGGGGTGTGGGGGGTGTCGATGTTTGCATGCGTGTGCTTGCGTGTGTGTCTCTGTCTTAGTTCCAGTGGCGCGTCTTCAGTTCCCGAGTTGTCAGACTGAATAGCGGTGTCAGTACAGCTCAGTCACAAAGCAAACTCCAGTGTCGGCCAGAAACAACACGGCCGGGTGCCTCTTCCATCGTATCCCATTGCACAACTCGGCACCACTCACCGAAAATAGGACTGGGGCAGGGAGAGGGGAGAGAGTTGGAGAAAAGGACAGGGCGCAGGCTGCCGTCTGTCTGTCCCGGACTGTCTGTCTGTACGTATGTCTGTTTATCTGTCGGCTATTATTGAAAACAAGCTTAGAACCTGGAGGAAGGTGGCAGAATGGCTAAGACGCTCAGCTGCCAATACAAAGAGCTTGTGAGGGTGTGGGTTCGAATCCCGCTCTTTCTGTCGCTCTTTCTCCCAAGTTTGACTGGAAAATAAATCTGAGCGTCTAGTCTTTCAGATGAGACGATAAACCAAGGTCCCGTGTGCAGCATGCACTTGGCGCACTGAAAAAGAACCCACGACAACTAGAGTGTTGTCGTTTGGCAAAACTGATTATGTAAAAAGAAATCCACTCTGATACCAGGTACACAAATATATGAACACGCACTCAAGGCCTGACAAAAGCGTTGGGTTGTGCAGCTGACAGGCATCTGCCTAGCAGATGTGGTGTAGCGTATACGGCTTTGTCCGAACGAAGCGACGCCTCCTTCAGAAACTGAAACTGAAAACTCACACCCTGGGCAGTTCAATAGTTGTTTCAGTGACGGTGTGAGCGTGTCTTGCGATGCGTGCAGCCAGACGGTTGGCTGTGCAGCTCGTGACCTTCATACTGATCTCTGGCCGAAGATAGGCGCCGGTATAAATACTTTTGTCATAACACACACACATAAACAACACACACACACACACACACACACACACACACACACACACACACACTATCTCACACACACACACACACACACACACACACACACCCTCTCTCCCTCTCTCTTTCTCTCGATCTCTCTCGATCTCTCTCTCTCTCTCTCTCTGTCTGTCTGTCTCACACACACACACACACACACACACACACACACACACACCCCTTCTCTCTCGATCTCTCGATCTCTGTCTCTGTCTCTCTCTCTCTCTCTGTCTCTCTCTCTCTCTCTCTCACACACACACACACACCTTCTCTCTCTCTCTCTCTCACACACACACACACACACACACAGACTCCCCTCTCTCTCTCTCTCTCTCTCTCTGTCTCTGTCTCTATCTCTCACACACACTCTCACACACACTCTCATACACACTCACACACACACTCTCTCTCTCTCTGTCACACACACACACACACACACACACACACACACACACACACACACACACACCAGCTCCCTTGGCATACTGTATGCACACACGTACGTTCGCCGCGGCACACATGTACTGCCACAGTTTCCCCGCAAGCAGAGGTGGGAAACTGTTATCATCATCATCATCATCAATAGTAGTATCATCATCATCATCATCATCATCAGTAGTAGCAGTATCATCATCATCATCAGTAATAGTATGATCATCAGCATCATCATCAGTAGTATCACCATCATCATCATCATCATCTATTTATTTATTTCTGAATCGACGTGTGTTCTAATCATAATTGATCGTTCACTCATTTCCCAGCCGGCGTGTGTTCCAGTCAATCTACTCATTTCGGGCAGACACTGGCCTGTTTTCTCCTCCACTGTCGCCAATGAATAGGGATCCCACGTGACTAGAAATCAGCTCTATAAATAACCTTGCGATTGTCAGGCCCACCAATCAGACCACAGCCACGAACAACCTGACCTTAAAGGCGTCACGCCAAGGTCGTTTAACTCAACTCTTCTAGTAATCAGTCCCACAAACAGATCGAGCTGAACCGTCTCTCTGAAGAGAATCTGTGTTTATCAGGTGAGGTTCTCGTTTTTATCTTTTTTTTTTTTTTTAATTTTCATCTTAATGGCACGCACAAATTTAAGTTCTTGGCAATGGCCGGTGAAAGTTTCAATTTCAGGTTCAATTTCTCGAGGAGGTGCAATTGCGTTTGGACAAATCAATATACACAACAACACATTAGCTAGACATATTCCAAACCAGCAGCATAACCCAACGCGCTTAGTCAGACCTTGACTGCGTGCATATAATGTTTGTGTACTTATCAGAATTGATTACTTCTACGGAATTTTGCCAGAGAACAACACCAATGTTGTAGGCCAAGCGCGTGCTGCACACAGATCCTCCGTTTATCGTCTAATCCGAATGACTAGGCGATCAGTTTATTATTTCCAGTCAAGGCTGGGAGAAAGCGTGAGACGGGATTCGAACCCAGACCCTCGTTGACATTGTATCGGCACATAAAAATAAGTGTCTTAACCATTCTCCACTTTCCTCCTTGTCTCTCAAGTAAAATGTTACTTGACTGTTGACTGACAAATACCTCCCTCTGTTAAGATATCAGTCCATGTGACGAACTGAATCAGTTCGAAGATATATATATATATATACTATTAGGAGGCGACAGGTTTGGCGTTAGACTTCTGAGCCTGTGTTCACCAATGATCAGGGTTCCAGCCCCAGTTTCGGCATCAGTGGTGTTTGTCCAAGCGCCAACATATGACAGGGAACTGTTGATACTGTCCACATGCCAGCATAGAACAGGGAACTGTTGATACTATCCACGTGCCAGCATAGAACAGGGAACTGTTGATACTGTCCACGCGCCAGCATAGAACAGGGAACTGTTGATACAGTTCACGCGCCAGCATAGAACAGGGAACTGTTGATACTGTCCACGCGCCAGCATAGAACAGGGAACTGTTGATACTGTTCACGTGCCAGCATAGAACAGGGAACTGTTGATACTGTCCACGTGCCAGCATAGAACAGGGAACTGTTGATACTGTCCACGCGCCAGCATAGAACAGGGAACTGTTGATACTGTTCACGCGCCAGCATAGAACAGGGAACTGTTGATACTGTTCACGCGCCAGCATAGAACAGGGAACTGTTGATACTGTCCACGTGCCAGCATAGAACAGGGAACTGTTGATACTGTTCACGTGCCAGCATAGAACAGGGAACTGTTGATACTGTCCACGTGCCAGCATAGAACAGGGAACTGTTGATACTGTCCACGTGCCAGCATAGAACAGGGAACTGTTGATACTGTCCAAGCGCCAACATACGACAGGGAACTATTGATACTGTTCACATGCCAGTATAGAACAGGGAACTGTTGATACTGTTCACATGCCAGCATAGAACAGGGAACTGTTGATACTGTCCACGTGCCAGCATAGAACAGGGAACTGTTGATACTGTCCACGTGCCAGCATAGAACAGGGAACTGTTGATACTGTCCACGTGCCGGCATAGAACAGGGAACTGTTGATACTGTCCACGTGCCGGCATACGACAGGGAACTGTTGATGCTAAGCAGCAAGGAGGCCATGCAGGAGAGAAGGCTGTGCTTTGCAGCTGAGTCATGTTGGTAATGTTCAGGACCGCCTGCTGTGATTCCACAGCATGCCGCCACAACACCCCCCACTGACCACACTGCCCCACAACGTCCCCCACTGACCACACCGCCCCCAAACTGACCACACCACCCAAAACGCCTTCCCCTGACCACACCTCCCTCCAACTGACCACACCACCCAAAACGCCTTCCCCTGACCACACCTCCCTCCAACTGACCACACCGCCCCAAAACGCCTTCCGCTGACCACACCGCCCTCAACTGACCACACTGACCACACCGCCCCCCACTGACCACACTGACCACACCGCCCCCCTCTGACCACACCACCCCACACCGTCCCCCACTGACAACACCACCCCACACCGCCCCCCCCCACTGACCACACTGACCACACCGCCCCCCACTGACAACACCACCCCACACCGCCCCCCCACTGACAACACCACCCCACACCTCCCCCCACTGACAACACCCCCCTCCCCCAATGATCACACCTCCCCTCAATGACCACACCACCCTCCACTGACCACAACAGTTGCTGTGTCGCGGATCCGGACTGAGTAATTGTCCTTTCTATTCAAACCCACAGCACATCCCACTCTGGGCATGAGGCGGCCACACACAAGAACCACATCTGAGGCTTGAATCAGCGTCCTCCCAGACGCCAGTCCGAGACGTTAACCACTTCGCCACTGGCGCTGGTATTCTGATTATATTTGTTATGGTCCTGTCATTGATTATGTGATTAGACATCAATGTCTCATTCCCTCTATAGGTATCTTGGCTGTGAAAAAATATCATGTTGAGATACGATTTGATCCGTCCTCTGATCTCAAAGGATTTGTTTGTTTTCCAGAAACTCTCCAAAATGTCGATACAGGTCGCCATTTCCTTCGACACAACAGGATCAATGTCACGAGCTCTACACGAGGTTCGCAGACGTATCACAGAAATGATTCACCTCTTGAAGAAGGACTTCCCAGGGATCACCCTGGCCATCATTGCCCATGGCGACTACTGCGATGAAGACATCTACGTCACCAAGCACCTGGACTTCACGAATGATGAATCCGCTCTGGTCAGTTTCGTCAAGGACGTCAAAGACACAGGCGGCGGGGACGCGCCAGAGTGTTACGAGCTGGTCCTCAGGCTGGTCAGAACCAAGCTGGCGTGGAAGAAGAGGTCTCAGAAGATCCTGGTGGTGATTGGAGACTCTTACCCCCACCCTCCTCACGACCCCCAGAACCAGGACCACATCGACTGGGAGCAGGAGGCACGTCTGCTGGCCGAGATGGTACGTGCTCACGTGCTGCCCTCGCTCTCCTTCACTTCGCTGTCTTGTTTGGCTCGGGAGTCGCAGGTCTCTTGCTAGCTGTAGACTGTCTGTCAGTTCATACACCATAGTATGTCTCCCGCTAGCTGTAGAATGTATGTCAGTTCATACGCCATAGTAGGTCTCCCGCCAGCTGTAGACGATATGTTAGTTCATACGCCATAGTAGACAGCTAGACAATATGTTAGTTCATACACCATAGTAGACAGCTAGACAGTATCTTCATACGCCATAGTAGGTCTCTTGCTAGCTGTAGACAATATGTTAGTTCATACACCATAGTAGAAAGCTAGACAGTATGTTAGTTCATACGCCATAGTAGACAGCTAGACAATATGTTAGTTCATACGCCATAGTAGGTCTCCTAGCTGCAGACAATATGTTAGTTCATACGCCATAGTAGACAGCTAGACAATATGTTAGTTCATACACCATAGTAGGTCTCCTGCTAGCTGTAGACAGTATGTTAGTTCATACGCCCTAGAACTCGATCTGTTCGAGTGAACTGCCATGATACAAGACCAGACCAAGACTGACAAGAAAATTTCAACTGAAAGAAACGCAAAACACCCAGTATTCCTCCTTTCAGTTTCAGTTTTTGGTTTCAAGAAGGTGTCAGAGCATGTGGACAGATCCAAAAACGCCACACCCACATCTGCTGTACAAAACAGAAAAGCAGCACGTGCCTGAACTTCGCATAAACCCAACGCGCTGATCAGGTCTTCAGTATCCCTTGCTTTGATTCAATGAAAGTGCAGCTGATCAAATGTTGATGTCAGCCAGAAGCCTCCACTTCAAGACTCGTTAGCTGTGCAGTGTTCTGTTCACATTGCACAATATCCCAAACGCTGTCTGCAGAAAAATGGTCACTCTGGTTTCAGCCCATGCGCATCTATGGCGCACAGATCAACAACGACCCTCAATCCACGGACTTTTTCCGTAAACTGACACAAATGACGGGTGGATCTCACCTCAAGTTGACAGAGTTCTCTGTCCTGACTGACGTCATCATTGCTGTATGTTATCGGGCCCAAGGAACTGCAAGACTGAAGGTAAGGACACTTTTTTTTCCTTCCAGAATACCGTTTTCCAAAATTTAAGTAAATTTTAACAAATAATTTATGGACGGTTATCACGCGCGCACACACACACACATCGCTCTCTCTCTCTCTCTCTCTCTCTCTCTCTCTCTCTCTCTCTCTCTCTCTCTCCATCACACACACTGTCTCTCTCTCCCTCTCTCTTTCTCTCACACACACACACACTCTCTCTCTCTCTCACCCTCTCTGTGCCCCAGGCCTGGGAGGATAGGGTCAGGGCCCAGTACGCCCCCAAGCCCCTGCACAAGGACCTGGAAGGGGTGTTCGGCGTGCTGCAGCGGCCCCTGGCTGTGCCCACCGTCCCCGCCCGCAGGAAGAAGAACGCCTCGCCCCTGACGTTCCGGGGCAAGGACCCGACCTTCCCCTGGGGCGGCACGCTCACCCCATCACAGCTGCTGACCTGGATCCCGCCAGACGACGCTGACGACGACGACGTGCGTGCAGTGCACAGACTGCACGTGCAACTGGCCGTGCTGGGGTCTGAAGCCAGGGCTCACGAGCCCAACATCGTGCAGGTGGAGACCAGCGACTTCTTGGGGAAGGCACTGGAGCTGCCCGTCGTGCACATGATCGGGGCCAAGGACACCATGAAGCGTGTGGGACTGAGGTTCAATTCCCCGGCCACCTTCAGGCTGGTCAGCGGGTCCGGGCCTGTGCACCTGTCCGGCCAGCACGTGGCCGTCGTTCTGCAGGACGAGGAGGAGGAGGAGGAGGAGAGGGAGGAGGAAGAGGAACGGGAACGCACTGGGGCCACCATGTAAATATAGGGCTGCTTGTGAGTGTGTGTGTGTGTGTGTGTGTGCGTGTGTGTGGATGTTTTGTGTCACTGTTATGACAGCACTTGTATGTGTCTGGAGAAGCTGTGTTGTATTGTATTGTATTGTATTGTATTGTATTGTTTTGAGCGCCACCCTTTTCTTTGCATGCAAATGTATTTGTTTTCCTGTCAAAGTGAATTTTTTTCCACATAATTTTTGCCATTTTTTCTTTTTTTTTTTTTTTGCTGTGGGTTTTTTAGCGCGCGGAAACGGATGCGATACACAAGGGACCTCAGTTTATCGTCTCATCCGAATGACTAGCGTCCAGACCACCGCTCAAGGTCTTGTAGAGGGGGGGGGGGTTAAATATTTGGGAGTGTGGGCTTCGATCACGTGCGCTCAGATTCCTTCGCCTCCTAGGCTCAGATTCTCTTGCCTCCGATGCGGACACGCGACTACTAGGCCATCGAGTAAATAAATATATGATTTACAGAGTGTGGATATTTGTGTCACTGTGTATAATAGCACTTGTAGGTGTTTGGTTGTTTTTGAATGTGTTGTTGTATACGTTATATCATCTCTCGGGTAGAGATGGAAAATATGAACACAGCAGAAAGAATAAGATAAAGGGTCACATCAAGATGGAAAAGGAAGAAGAATGAACAGGAATGGAGTATATAAAACAGTAAGACGTGTTTTGAACTGTACATGAATCTTTACACTTTGTGTTTGGTTGTTGTTGTTGTTGTTGTTATTGTTGTTGTTTTCTTTCTAGCCTTTATTTGTTTGGTTCATAGTTTATGAACAATTGCAGTTAAAAGCAATATTCGTGTTTTATTTCTTTCACACAGTCTCACACATTCTGACCTTTATTTCTTCATCTTTGATTCTTGCCATTCACATTCATTCATTCCATTCATACATTTGATTCTTTGGTTCACAGCAGTCTAACATGATACTTGACACAATAACGGCATAACATAATACAGTCTAATGTAGTATAAATATGACGTAATTCTAAGCTGATGATAAACAGTTTCTTTTGGCGTATTTTTTTTCTTCTCTCTGATGAAAGGGGCGAGGTTTTGGATGATGAGCCAAGTGATACGCCACAAGCCTTTGAAGACGCCCGGGAGGAAGCCATGGCTGCTGACAGCACTGAAGGTGAAGGGCGGTCAGGATTCAGACGTGACAGAGCCAGGTCTGCAGACACCAGCCCGGGCAGATCCGAGGTCTTCGAACGTAACTTGCGCTCCTCTCTGGGCAGTGTCAGTCGTATCTATGGCGCCACTAGCGAAGCGTTTAGCCATGCTGCCTCCTCCGTCCGCCGCTCTGAAAGCCAGCCAGCTAACTGTAAAACATCTTAGAGAACATCCCACCTCTTCCGTTCAGATAGCCAGCCAGCTGATTGTAAAACAGCATAGAGAACATCCCACCTCTTCCGTTCAGATAGCCAGCCAGCTGATTGTAAAACAGCATAGAGAACATCCCACCTCTTCCGTTCAGATAGCCAGCCAGCTGATTGTAAAATATCATAGAGAACATCTCACCTCTTCCGTTCAGATAGCCAGCCAGCTGATTGTAAAACAGCATAGAGAGCATCCCAGCTCTTCCGTTCAGATAGCCAGCCAGCTGATTGTAAAACATCATAGAGAACATCCCACCTCTTCCGTTCAGATAGCCAGCCAGCTGATTGTAAAACAGCATAGAGAACATCCCACCTCTTCCGTTCAGATAGCCAGCCAGCTGATTGTAAAACAGCATAGAGAACATCCCACCTCTTCCGTTCAGATAGCCAGCCAGCTGATTGTAAAACATCATAGAGAACATCCCACCTCTTCCGTTCAGATAGCCAGCCAGCTGATTGTAAAATATCATAGAGAACATCCCACCTCTTCCGTTCAGATAGCCAGCCAGCTGATTGTAAAACATCATACAGAACATCCCACCTCTTCCGTTCAGATAGCCAGCCAGCTGATTGTAAAACAGCATAGAGAACATCCCACCTCTTCCGTTCAGATAGCCAGCCAGCTGATTGTAAAACAGCATAGAGAACATCCCACCTCTTCCGTTCAGATAGCCAGCCAGCTGATTGTAAAACAGCATAGAGAACATCCCACCTCTTCCGTTCAGATAGCCAGCCAGCTGATTGTAAAACAGCATAGAGAACATCCCACCTCTTCCGTTCAGATAGCCAGCCAGCTGATTGTAAAACATCATAGAGAACATCCCACCTCTTCCGTTCAGATAGCCAGCCAGCTGATTGTAAAATATCATAGAGAACATCCCACCTCTTCCGTTCAGATAGCCAGCCAGCTGATTGTAAAACATCATAGAGAACATCCCACCTCTTCCGTTCAGATAGCCAGCCAGCTGATTGTAAAACAGCATAGAGAACATCCCACCTCTTCCGTTCAGATAGCCAGCCAGCTGATTGTAAAACAGCATAGAGAACATCCCACCTCTTCCGTTCAGATAGCCAGCCAGCTGATTGTAAAACATCATAGAGAACATCCCACCTCTTCCGTTCAGATAGCCAGCCAGCTGATTGTAAAATATCATAGAGAACATCCCACCTCTTCCGTTCAGATAGCCAGCCAGCTGATTGTAAAACATTTTACAGAATACCCCACCTCTTCCCTCTTCCGTTCAGAAAAGCAGCCATAAATTGTAAAACATCTCAGATAACACATCACCTCTTCCATTCGGATAGCCAGCCAGCTGATTGTGAAACATCTTAAAGGACACATCACACTCGGACGTTTGGTCGTTTTCTTGAAAGTTAAGTTTTTTGGCCTATTTTTGGAGAACAGTCTTCTTGGAGAACTGGTCTTTGGAGAGTGAGATGCGGGCAAGTGTGAGACTGTTTCTTTCGATGACAGTTACTGCAAAAAAACTGAACTTAAGAAAACGTCCAAACGTCCGAGTGTGATGTGTCCTTTAAATGTTTCACAATCAGCTGGTTGGCTATCCGAACGGAAGAGGTTACAGCACAGGGTGTGACATCCGCATTTCTGAGTTACTGAAAAAGTGTCCCACCTTCCTTCGCCGTGTGCTGAAGTATGTCGCGCTGTGATGGTCATGTTTCTATCAAAGGTGGGTGTTGCAATGACATCTCATGATGTTGCATATCTCGCTGTGCTTGTGGTTCTTGTATCAATGTAGTGTGTTGCAATGACATCTATTGATGTATAATATCTCGCTGTGCTTGTGGTTCTTGTATCAATGTAGTGTGTTGCAATGACATCTATTGATGTATAATATCTCGCTGTGCTTGTGGTTCGTGTATCAATGTAGTGTGTTGCAATGACATCTATTGATGTTGTATAATATCTCGCTGTGCTTGTGGTTCTTGTATCAATGTAGTGTGTTGCAATGACATCTATTGATGTTGTATAATATCTCGCTGTGCTTGTGGTTCTTGTATCGAAGTAGTGTGTTACAATGACATCTCATGATGTTGCATATCTCACTGTGCTTGTAGTTCTTGTAGCGAAGTACAATGACATTTACTGAAGTAGTTTGCCACTGTGAAAGTGTCTCTTGTATACAGACAGTGTGTCACAATGACATTTCCCGCCTATCCCATCTTTTCTTTTTTCTTTTCTTTTTTTCTTTTTTTTAGCATTGATGCAGTGTTTAAGAAATTACATTTGATGGTTTTTGTGTATGTTCCTTTTGAAGGGGGTATTTTAAGATGAGTTCAACGATGTTCCAGACCGCTTTCAGGATCATGATTTTGTTGTTTCTTCTTTCTTTGATGTATGCATTTTATGTCTTGAGTACAATTTCTTTTTCTTTTCGTCTTGGTTGAGACTCAGCATGCATTGTATATTTATTTTCATTTCTCGGGTTGTCT
>NC_134899.1:6688648-6738648 GCF_041734735.1 Babylonia areolata
TCTCCCTCTCTCATAAAATCTCTCCCCCCCCCTCCCCCACCACCCCTCTCTCTCTCTTTCCCTCTCTGTCTGTCTGTCTGTCTCTCTCTCTGTCTCATAAAATCTCTCCCCCTTCCGCCCCCACCCCTCTCTCTCTCTTTCCCTCTGTCTGTCTGTCTGTCTCTCGCCCTCTCTCATAAAATCTCTCCTCCCCCCCCCCCACCTCCCTCTCTCTCTTTCCCTCTCTCTGTCTGTCTGTCTGTCTCTCGCCCTCTCTCATAAAATCTCTCCTCCACCCCCCCCCACCTCCCTCTCTCTCTTTCCCTCTCTCTGTCTGTCTGTCTGTCTGTCTCTCGCCCTCTCTCATAAAATCTCTCCCCCCCTCTCCCCCCTCTCTCTCTCTTTCCCTCTGTCTGTCTGTCTGTCTCTCCTCCTCTCCCCCACCCCCACCTCTCTCTCTCTCTTTCCCTCTGTCTGTCTGTCTGCCTGTCTCTCTCCCTCTCTCATAAAATCTCCCCCCCCCACCCCCCCCTCTCTCTCTCTCTTTCCCTCTGTCTGTCTGTCTCTCTCCCTCTCTCATAAAATCTCTCCCCCCTCCCCCTTCTTCCACCTTTATCTTTCTTTCCCTCTGTCTGTCTGTCTGTCTCTCTCCCTGTCTCATAAAATCTCTCCCACCCACCTCCCTCTCTTTCCCTCTGTCTGTCTGTCTGTCTCTCTCTCTCCCTCTTTCATAAAAATCTCTCCTCCTCCTCCCCACCTCCCTCTCTCTCTTTGCCTCTGTCTGTCTCTCTCCCTCTCTCATAAAATCTCTCCCCCCCTCCCCCCCCCCCACCTCCCTCTCTCTCTTTGCCTCTGTCTGTCTGTCTGTCTCTCTCCCTCACTCATAAAATCTCTCCCCCATTTCTCTCTCTTTCCGTCTGTCTGTCTGTCTGTCTGTCTGTCTCTCTCTCTCTCGCCCTCTCTCATAAAATCTCCCCACCCCACCTATCTCTCTCTTTCCCTCTGTCTGTCTGTCTGTCGCTATCTCTCTCTCTCTCTCTCTCTCTCTCTCTCTCTCTCTCTCTCTCTCTCTCTCTTCTATTCTCTTTTCTTCTCTTCCTTTGCATGGAATATGACCACCTGTGGATGATTGTTTTCAAGTATTTTGTTGTTGTTTTTCTCCAGAGGGCTGGATGTAAAAAAAAAAAGAAAAAAAAAGAAAAAAAGTAGTAATGCTTATTCGACTAACCTCATGAAATAAAACACGTTTCCTCTCTCTCTCTCTCTCTCTCTCTCTCTCTCTCTCTATTTCTTTCACCCTCTCTCTCTCTCTCTCTTCCTCCTTCTCTCTCTATTTCTTTCACCCTCTCTCTCCCTCTCTCTCTCTCTCATTATCCTGTCCATCTCTCAGTCTCTGTGTGTGTGTGTGTTGTGTGAGTGTGTGTTGTGTGTGTGTGTGCGTGTGTGTGTGTGTTGTGTGTGTGTGTGTGTGTGCGTGCACACGCGGCCGTGAGCGGGACAGAGACAGAGGAACAGACAGACAGACAAACAGGCAGAAGGGGTGGGGTGTTTTAAAGGGCGTCAACTGCAATGGCGTGGAAAAGCAATTTGCTCTGTGATCTGCCTTTAATAGTGACCTCAAGTTGTCAGGGCTGGAAACCCCTTCCTCATCCCCTCCCTCCCTCCCTCCCCCCCGCCCTCCCCACTGCATCTCTGTCTGTCACACACACACACACACACACACACACACACACACACACACACACACACACTCACACACAACCGCAGATGAGGCTGTGCAGGCATGTGTGTGTGCCGTGCGCGCGTGCGCGTGTGTGTTTGTGTGCGTGTGTGTGTGATGAAGAGAGAACGGGGAAAGAGACAGGAGAGATAGACAGACAGACAGAGAAAGACAGAGAAAGAGAGAAAGGGAAGAAAGAGGCAGAGACAGGAACAGAGAAATATGAAAGAGAGACAGCCCGTCAGAGGGTGGCTATGAAGGGCGTTAACAGCTTGGTGTAACCAGCACTTTGGGCCTGTGATCTCCCTTTAACGTTGTGACCTTGCCACATGATTGGAGACAACCTACCACCCTCTTCCCATGCTCCCCCACCCCCCCTCTCTCTCCTCGTTCCCAGCACCGCCCTCCTCCCCTTCCATTCTATTTTTATATACTGCACTCACTCCCCCCCCCCCTCCCTCTCTGTCACCCCTTCCGTACCCCCTCCACTCTCCTGTTTTCTTTATGTACTGGACTCCCCCCCCCCCCTCCCTCCCTCTCTGTCACCCACACCTTCCCCCCTCCACTCTTGTTTTCTTTATGTACTGGACTCACTCCCCCCCCCCCTCCCTCCCTCTCTGTCACCCACACCTTCCCCCCTCCACTCTCATGTTTTCTTTATGTACTGGACTCACTCCCCCCCCCCTCCCTCCCTCTCTGTCACCCACACCTTCCCCCCTCCACTCTCATGTTTTTCTTTATGTACTGGACTCACTCCCCCCCCCCCCCTCTCTGTCACCCACACCTTCCCCCCTCCACTCTCCTCTTTTCTTTATGTACTGGACTCACTCCCCCCCCCCCTCCCTCCCTCTCTGTCACCCACACCTTCCTCCCTCCACTCTCATGTTTTCTTTATGTACTGGACTCACTCCCCCCCCCCCCCCCCCCCGCTCCCTCTCTGTCACCCACACCTTCCCCCCTCCACTCTCATGTTTTCTTTATGTACTGGACTCACTCCACAATCCCCCCCCCCCCCCAACACACACACTCCAGTTTGTGTCAACCCAGTTTTTGTGGATCTCTTCTCTGTGCCCTGTGTTTTCCACCAGCCATGCACACATACAAAAAGACAAAAACACACGTACGCACACACACATGTATGCACACACACTCATGTACACGCAAAAACACACATGTTCGCACACACACACAAACACATACATGCACATGTACACACATAAACACACACCCACACACACACACATACACCAAACATACAGACCCAAACACTCGCACACACAGATCTATGCACAGAGACAGAAAACATAACGTGGTGCCTGTTTGTGGATAAGTTCACTGTGTGTGCCAGCATGCTTGCTGAACACAAAACTCCCAAAAGAACCCAAGTACAATACAAAATCCAAGACCAACGTCATACTTTCATAAACGTTTATTGCTTTTTCATCTACGCAGGTTTTCCAAAAATACAAAACAAACGAAATAAAAAATTTTAAAAACCCTGCACACACACACAAGCCTTGAAAGTTCCACCTATGTAATTGTGACTGGCAGAAGGCCTGCCTCTGCGGCAAAGAAGCGGCAAACAGAATGAATCTTGTCTTTCTTTGCAGAAGCACTACAATGCTCCCTTGAGCAACAGTTTGTCAAGAACAATAAAACCGCTATCAATTCTAAAAACAATGAATGATGTCCTTATCCACTACATGCGCAGAGCAACATGCCTTTGAGTACATCCTATGCTGTAAACAAAACCAAAACCTAGCACGCAGTATCATTAAAAATGACCAAAACATTTACTATAACAAAAAATGACCAATAGAACCAAAATCTAGCAAACACTACAACAAAAAATGACCCAACTTAACAAATCCACAACAAAATACAACTGAAAACATAATTAAACAGCTGTCAGCCAATGTACGTATTGTGACTCAATATGAGCATCATCATGATGGAAAAAGTGTGATTTTTGTCCCATTTGACTTTTTCATTTTAAAGGCACCAATACCAAAACCAAGAAGCTGTAAGCAACTGCAGAGAGAGAAAAAAACCCACCTAAAACATTATGAAGAGTCTGCAGATGACATACTGACTGATGCTTCTAAATGTACACATGCTAATGATTATTGCTAAAAACAATAACTGCATCTAAGGTGAAAACATTTGACATACATTCTGACTTCATTTTCACAATCCACTTGAAATGTGCCATTATGATCATAATTGTATGTTTTAATGTTCTCTCATGGTGCCATGCCTCTTCTAAAAACAATGGTATGTAGAAAAAAAAGAACTATTACAAGGTTATGTGAGGAAGAAAAAAACAAAGCACAAATAATGAACAGGAACAGCCACTCAGCTCAATTCCCTCTCTTTCTCTCTCATGCACTCACACATGGGTGCACACACACACACAGACAAACACACACACACACACACACATGCGCGCGCGCACATACACACACATCAAGAGCAAGAGAATGAGTCAATAAAAATGGGGGTTGAAAGCAGACATTTATCTATGACAAAATGGACTCAGCTCTTTTTTTCCTCCAGTGGTTCATTCACAGCACAGCAATATACTCCACATGGACATCATACTGATAAAATGAAAAGCTAACCTGAGTTAGCAAATATAACTGTAAGAAGAGAACCACAGACAATATTCTAGCAGCATTAGCATCCTCTGAACGTCAGAGACAAAAATCTCCATCTCTTTTTCACGACTGACTGTTGACTTCAATGTGCCTGTCAGGACTCAGACACCGCAGTGACTGTCAGTCTGCTGCATTTGGCACATCGGAAGGCAGTAGTACCTTGCCGGGCAGCAAAATGCTTTCTCATCTCTGAAATCATGAATATCCTGCATCTTTCTGGAGATCATTCTCTTTCTGTCTACACTTTCTCTAGCCTTTGGTGTCTACATATAGTTATGTCTCTCACCCACTGAGTGTGAGTTCAGCATGCATGTGAAACATGGGCACCTTCACACCCAAGTGCATCCAGCGTCACACCAAACTAAGGAGTTCAACAGCATCACACAAATACAAAAAACAAGCAAACAAACAAAATGACAAATAAACAGAAGAAAGAAATATATATTGCTTTAATGTTACAGGAATCTGTTTCTATGAAATATGTGAAGGAATGTGACAATGTAGACTGAATTCCTAAAATACACATTGATACGATTGTTGTGAAAAATGTTTTCACAGACACATCTGACAACAGTGAACAATGGACTTGATGTATATGTACACAGGAGAGAGGGCTGAAGAGAGAGGGGGAGGTTTTGTACATGCTGTCCGGAGTATGCTGAATCATTACAATTTATTGAATACTGTGTTTGTTGTATGCCATGTTGAATAAAAATAATTCATTTCATACAGTCTTTTTTCTATATATACCATATGCATGTTGAATAAGAACAGTTTATTTAATACACTGGTTTTTTCGTGACGGGATATCATGATTTTTTTAAGTTGTCAAAACATGTCATGCGAATAACAAACTTCAATGTTAGCATGGAAGTGAGTTCAAAGCCTAATAAAATTCACCATCTACCCTGGATAAATACAAAGGGAAAACTACACCAGAATAGGACCATTCAAACCCTGTGCCTTCATGTACTGCAAAGAGATGTTTACAGTCAAACCCTGTCAATTTTATTTTGGTAAAAATTCATTCCCCACAGATCAGAAAGCCAAAATACATCATGGTATCTGTCTTTCTGGTAATCATTACCCCTTCACATTTATTTCTCACCCACACCTGTTCAAAAGGCAAAACGTCCCACAGCTTTTCACGGCCACTGTGATGGAGAATTCACACCCATTCTGTCCAGGGCACAGCATAAGAAGGCGGGCCCCAATCCTCTCCATCCACGTTCCCCAAACCCAAGTCAGGCACCCATTCACACCTGAGTGGAGTGAGGAAAGGCGGGGTAAAGTGTTTTTCCCCAAGTACACAACACAATGCCGTAACGGGTTCCTCACACCCTGATGACTGCTGAACACTGAATCAGAAGTCCAACACCTAACCAGTTTTTCCACGGCGTTGTTACATCTGTCCCTCCCAAGCCCCCCCGTACCCCCCCCCCCCACCCATCCCCACCCCCAAGTACACGACACTAGCGCGTAACGGGTTCCTCAAACCCTGATGACTGCTGAACACTGGATCAAAGTCCAACACCTAACCAATTTTTCCACAGCGTCGTTACATCTATCCCTCCCAAGCCCCACCCCGCCCCATAAAAGACATACCACATTCACACACAGGACAAAACTCCCATAAGACAGACAGACACAAGAGTGTGTTCAAACCAGGGCAGTGATTTTGCAACGACAGTTTCAACTTCAAGGCAGCATCAAAGCATGCGGACAGATCCATACATGCCACACCACATCTCCTAAAAAAAAGGGCAGATGCCAGAACTATGCATAAGCTCACTGCACTGGTCAGGCCCTGAAAACCTGTCCTACAGAGAACTGAGCAAAGAGTCTTGATCATCTCCACTTCTACACAACAGGGAGAGCCTGAAGGTATTTCTGCCCCCACACACTGCTCCACTGGGTTACTGCGTGGTGCTGGGGCATAAAACAAGGCTGGATGCTACGTCAACACTTCTTTTTCCTTTTAGAAGTGAAAGGGGAATGGACTGGGAAGGCAGAAAAAAGGAGACAACAGTGAAGAAAGAAAAAAGGCAGAAACAAAGAGAGTGATAGAAGAGAGGAAATTTCTAGCACAGAATTTCCAGAAGGCGGGGATGCTATTTATACTGAGAGACCCCCGCATCCCCACAGGGTTTTTTTTTCTGATTATAGAATAAAGATGCCGTGGATACATATGCGGTATCAACGTCAAGGGCAAAGAAGCCAGCGATAACATGTATATAAAATGATATGTATTATAGAGGTCGATACAAAAGCGGGCAACAGTGGAAAGTATTATCCATCTATAAAATATAGAATGGTGTACGATACTCTGTTCCAGGTGTAAAGAAGTAACACCGATCCACTAAAGGTATAGAGAAGAATCAGGCAATGAAAGACAGAGAGTCATGATAACAGGAAAAATACACTGAAAGACATGATGTCATGATAGTGATATGTACACGTACAGTAACATCGGCATACACCTCATACAAAGCCAGCCATACAAACTGATACTGGTTCCTTTACACAGCATGCACACACACAGTCAGCCCTTAAAATATTGTCACTGGTCCAACTGATGCAACAATTTGTTTTAAACTAAGCCATAATCACATTGAATAATGCAAGATCCCATTTTAAGGACAAAGATACAGTTTGCAATCTCATCAACTTCCTGGCAAAACAAAAATAAAAAGCATTAAAAAATCAATCAATGAATCAATAAATGAAAGAATGAAAAGAGAATGTCAAGAGTCCAAACATGTTTACCAATCTAAGCACTCATACAGACCAGAAAGAATTAGTTTTCAGTACGTATAATCAAGAGTCTGATTTGGTGTCCAAGTTTTGTGACTGTGTTTTCAAACCGACTCAGACACTGTTGTAACTCAAGTTTATGTATACACTCCTGGGGGAGTTACACATGGAAGAATACAAGGCAGGAAATTGGTTATGGATCTTCAAGACTTTGTGAGCAGTGATTCTGATTTCTAATGGCCTCTCTTTACCATTTGTCAACGCTTTTAAATGTATCTACTGGTCCTTGTATGCTTTTGAGTCTGATGTATTTGCTCACACTGAAGAATATTACAAGTCTGGTGTGTGTGTGTGTGTGTGTGTGTGTGTGTAAGTGTGTGTGTGTGTGTGTGTGTGTGTGTGTGTGTGTGTGTGTGTGTGTGTGCACATGCATGTGCTTTTCAATGTGACTTTCTCTCTTCTGTTTACTGCATGGATCAATATTTTCATTTTTCAACTTTCCACGTATCAAATGAAAATATTGACTATTTCCTCTGTTGACAACAGAGTTAACAGTTTCCTGCACAGTACAGAACCACAATTACCCAGCAGCAACAAAACAACACACTGACACATTTTCGGTCTTACAATATTTGAAGTTGTCAGATAACAGTCTTTCGGATTAAATCATTAACAAGATTAAAGAGAAGAAAAAAAAAAGAGAAGAAATTAAAATCACAATAATAACAACCCATAAACTTTTATCCTGCACCAAACAAAACTCTAGCTCATTTGCTACAGTGTAACAAGTTCACCTTTGTCAATGGGTTTGTGGCTGGCAAAGAAGCGACTAGCGGATACCCATCATGCACACACATGGACAAGCTCACGTGCACAGATGTGCTGCAATGTAAAAGCACAATGCACAAACTGTATTGGCAGGGAAAGAGCTGATAGCACAAATGTTCAACGAAGAACAAAAACAGCAGCAGTGGAAACCTAAAGCGATGTGCAGTGACACGCATTCTGACTCACACATCAACCAGACCATTCATGTATAAGGACGGACAGTGTTCTGCTCATAGTCCATAAAACACAAAACGCAAAAGCTAAAAACTAAAAACAGTGCTCTATATTCTATCAGAACACTGAGGGACGGGGTTTGTATTCCACATAACACTGAGTACAAATACTCACAAAGACAAAAGCACTCTCTGTTAAAATACTTGTAAATATCTTTAAAAAGGCCCTGTTCGCAAAGCTTCTAAAAGGCCCTGTTCTTAAAGTTTCTAAAAGGCCCTCTTCACAAAGCATCAAAAAGGCCCTATTATCAAAGCTTCTAAAAGGCCCTATTCTCAAAGCTTTCAAAAGCAAGCTGACAAATTTGCAAAGCATGATTCTGTAAATACAGCCAAACTAAAACTGTCCAGTACCATAGCTCAGTCTCAGCTCAGGACGGAGAGGTTCATTTATCAACCAAAATCCTTTTTTTTTTTTTAAACCTGGCAAAGCTTTCACTGCCACAGATTCTTGCCCATATAACTTACAATAAGCAAAGCACATGCCAAGCAAAAGCCCCAGACTTATCATCTCCTCAAAAACAGAGTAGTCATTAAGTTACCACTGATATCTTCCAAAGGCTGAAGTGAAAAACTGTCCCCTCATGTCAGTTCACTATCTGACTCACAGAGCACACAACAGCAGAACGACAGGGTTCAAGGTGACGTTTGTGTAAAGATGGGGTGGCCATGTACAAGGCAGTTTACACTAAGTGCATGCTTATGGGACACGCTAAGCAATGCCTTAAAGTCCTGGGCCCTTGTGGGAGCAGATGGTGATGTGTTTGTTTGCAGCTCTGAACTGAACATTTCTGGCCTCAGTGACACATAAATACAGGCACAACAAACCTTGAACTATATGGAATCATTACGGTATCACATCACATCAATCCCATATGTCCACATCAATTAGCGGCAGCTTCATTTTACCACATCAACATCAACCATAACAGTGCAGAATTTAAATGCCGTAACACAATAAACAAGATCTCAAAAGGAAATCCGGTCTTCTTTTCAACTTACAGAATGCAGTTAACGTCACCCCCCTCTCAAATTCTAGTGATCCACCTTCAAAAACTGTATCAAATAAATCAAGCACACTGGAGCAAACCAAACGCCTCTGGCTTTCACTTCAAATTATCTTCCACTGACTACACAAAGTTCATACCATACCAATGTACCATCTGTTTACAATCATCTGGATATAAATGTATACTGAAGTATAGCAACATATACTGAGAGTATATATGTGTATCATGATGAGCTTTGACAGAAAATCTCAGTCTGGCAAAATATTCTCTTCACAGTTCTGATGTCTGTAAGGGCCAAAATAAACAGCCGACACCCCAGATCAACAGCAGGACCAGGAAGAGAAATAACACAGTCACAGGGCAGACTGAGGAGCATGTACACAGTGTCCACAGTCTTCCTGCTGTCACTGACAGCATCTGAGTATCCTCCTTGGTAAACTGTGGCTTTCCTGAATTACAATGGTAGAATAAGAGCTGAGGTAAAATCATAACTTTCTGCATTCTGTACAGTCCTTGTTCTCTATCTGTTCCAACCTACACTTTCTGCCAGCTAGGCTTCATATGAAACATCTGTCTGGATGGTTGGTTGTTTTTTTTCTACCCTTTATTCTACAGCTTGTGTTTAGCAACTGTTTTCAATTTTATGAGTGAGATGTTCAAGACATTTTTATGTATCTATATCAGTATACAAAGTATACAATGTGTGGTGGTTTTATCGTCAACATGTGTGTGATCAAGAGCAGAAGCAAGGTGTCCATGCAGGCTGAACAGGAGAATGGAGGAATCTACACCTCAACTCATCACACAGTATAGAACCTCAGACCTGGATGCAAGTGGAATGTTTTGATCCTACAGCTATATGTAGTGAGCATTTAATATCATATGTCTTTGGGTTCTATCACAGAGCTTTCATCAAATGAGGGATCTTCACTTGCAAGTGCAATCCAGTGCAAACCTTACAACAAACACGTCCAGAAAAGGTGGCAGAAAAAGACACATGTTGCTGTCAATCAAGCTCAATCAACTTCCCCACTTTCTAAATGCATGTAAAAGAACCCATGGCAATAAAAGGATTGTCCCTGTCAAAAATGTCAATAAAAGCACTGTCCCTGTCAAAATTATGTGGAAAATTCCACTTTGACAGTAACAGAAATACACTTGAAGACAAAAAAAAAAAGAAGAGGTAAAATGGATGGCAACATGCTCTCCTCAGTGTGAGCAGCCTGAATTTCACACAGAAAAATCTTGTGTGACAAAAAAAAAAAAAAAAAAGTAATACAGAAATAAAACAAACTACAACGTGCCTGATCTGACAGCCACCCTGCTAACTCATCCCTCCAGGGTACAACAGTGTCACCAACATGTCTGATCTGACAGCCACCCTGCTAACTCATCCCTCCAGGGTACAACAGTGTCACCAACATGTCTGATCTGACAGCCACCCTGCTGAACTCATCCCTCCAGGGTACAACAGTGTCACCAACATGTCTGATCTGACAGCCACCCTGCTGAACTCATCCCTCCAGGGTACAACAGTGTCACCAACATGTCTGATCTGACAGCCACCCTGCTGAACTCATCCCTCCAGGGTACAACAGTGTCACCAACATGTCTGATCTGACAGCCACCCTGCTAACTCATCCCTCCAGGGAACAACAGTGTCACCAACATGTCTGATCTGACAGCCACCCTGCTAACTCATCCCTCCAGGGTACAACAGTGTCACCAACATGTCTGATCTGACAGCCATCCTGCTAACTCATCCCTCCAGGGTACAACAGTGTCACCAACATGTCTGATCTGACAGCCATCCTGCTTACTCATCCCTCCAGGGTACAACAGTGTCACCAACATGTCTGATCTGACAGCCATCCTGCTGAACTCATCCCTCCAGGGTACAACAGTGTCACCAACATGTCTGATCTGACAGCCATCCTGCTAACTCATCTCTCCAGGGTACAACAGTGTCACCAACATGCCTGATCTGACAGCCACCCTGCTAACTCATCCCTCCAGGGTACAACAGTGTCACCAACATGTCTGATCTGACAGCCACCCTGCTAACTCATCCCTCCAGGGTACAACAGTGTCACCAACATGCCTGATCTGACAGCCACCCTGCTAACTCATCCCTCCAGGGTACAACAGTGTCACCAACATGCCTGATCTGACAGCCACCCTGCTGAACTCATCCCTCCAGGGTACAACAGTGTCACCAACATGTCTGATCTGACAGCCATCCTGCTAACTCATCCCTCCAGGGTACAACAGTGTCACCAACATGTCTGATCTGACAGCCACCCTGCTGAACTCATCCCTCCAGGGTACAACAGTGTCACCAACATGTCTGATCTGACAGCCACCCTGCTGAACTCATCCCTCCAGGGTACGACAGTGTCACCAACATGTCTGATCTGACAGCCATCCTGCTTACTCATCCCTCCAGGGTACAACAGTGTCACCAACATGTCTGATCTGACAGCCATCCTGCTTACTCATCCCTCCAGGGTACAACAGTGTCACCAACATGTCTGATCTGACAGCCACCCTGCTAACTCATCCCTCCAGGGTACAACAGTGTCACCAACATGTCTGATCTGACAGCCATCCTGCTTACTCATCCCTCCAGGGTACGACAGTGTCACCAACATGTCTGATCTGACAGCCATCCTGCTTACTCATCCCTCCAGGGTACGACAGTGTCACCAACATGTCTGATCTGACAGCCATCCTGCTAACTCATCCCTCCAGGGTACAACAGTGTCACCAACATGCCTGATCTGACAGCCACCCTGCTGAACTCATCCCTCCAGGGTACAACAGTGTCACCAACATGTCTGATCTGACAGCCACCCTGCTAACTCATCCCTCCAGGGTACAACAGTGTCACCAACATGCCTGATCTGACAGCCACCCTGCTGAACTCATCCCTCCAGGGTACAACAGTGTCACAAACATGTCTGATCTGACAGCCATCCTGCTAACTCATCTCTCCAGGGTACAACAGTGTCACCAACATGCCTGATCTGACAGCCACCCTGCTAACATCCCTCCAGGGTACAACAGTGTCACCAACATGTCTGATCTGACAGCCACCCTGCTAACATCCCTCCAGGGTACAACAGTGTCACCAACATGCCTGATCTGACAGCCACCCTGCTGAACTCATCCCTCCAGGGTACAACAGTGTCACCAACATGTCTGATCTGACAGCCATCCTGCTAACTCATCCCTCCAGGGAACAACAGTGTCACCAACATGTCTGATCTGACAGCCACCCTGCGGAACTCATCCCTCCAGGGTACAACAGTGTCACCAACATGTCTGATCTGACAGCCATCCTGCTGAACTCATCCCTCCAGGGTACAACAGTGTCACCAACATGTCTGATCTGACAGCCACCCTGCTAAACTCATCCCTCCAGGGTACAACAGTGTCACCAACATGTCTGATCTGACAGCCACCCTGCTAAACTCATCCCTCCAGGGTACGACAGTGTCACCAACATGTCTGATCTGACAGCCATCCTGCTAACTCATCCCTCCAGGGTACAACAGTGTCACCAACATGTCTGATCTGACAGCCACCCTGCTAAACTCATCCCTCCAGGGTACGACAGTGTCACCAACATGTCTGATCTGACAGCCATCCTGCTAACTCATCCCTCCAGGGTACAACAGTGTCACCAACATGTCTGATCTGACAGCCATCCTGCTAACTCATCCCTCCAGGGTACAACAGTGTCACCAACATGTCTGATCTGACAGCCACCCTGCTAACTCATCCCTCCAGGGTACAACAGTGTCACCAACATGTCTGATCTGACAGCCATCCTGCTAACTCATCCCTCCAGGGTACAACAGTGTCACCAACATGTCTGATCTGACAGCCACCCTGCTAACTCATCCCTCCAGGGTACAACAGTGTCACCAACCAATAAGAAAAACACTCAGTGCACAAAAGATGAGTGACAACAACAACAAAATTGTCACTGTGACATAACAACACTGAAGAACAAAACAGCCGATGCCCAGTTCAGGGTTTACAATCTCAATGCACAGTTCTTCTCTTCCTCTCCTTCCATACAACAGCCCCCCCCCCCCCCCCCCACCCCCACCCCCACCCCCCACACACCCATACAACAGTGTGCTGACGATTCCACTGTCTGCATGGAGATCTACAAAAGGGACTGCCAATTTTGACACTTGTGGAAAATAAAGAAGAAAAAAAAAAGAACATTAGCAAGTAGAATAGTGTGGCAAGCATCTCGAAGGGGAAGATTTGGGAAAAGACAGATGAAGCAGCCGGAAAAAAGAAAAGAAAGGCAAAGGACAACAGAAAGAAATGAGGGAAATCTGGAAGAAAACAAAAGAGAGCGACAGAAAAGAGGAAATTTACAGCAGCGAATTTCCACACAAAGACCTTCAAGAAGATCTGAAAACGAAACTCAAACACAAAACTCACTGACTTCCACATGAATTGTCTGTCTGCCAAGTGGTTTCACATGAATTCTGTCAAACGATGGAATGAAAACTCCTGTCCATCGCGGTGCAATGGAAAGCCAGCACTGATAAAAGCCGAGTCTGTGACCACTAACTATCTTTGAGTTGTTTGGTTTCGTGCTTGTCTGACACTAAAAATCAAAAAGCCAAACTCACTTGACAAATACTGCAGTATATCAACATATCAATATCAATATTTAACCCGTCCAGTACATTAACAGTATCAACTCCTGATTACTTGGAAGAAAAAAAAATATATATATATATTAATGTCTCAATAGTTTATGAAGATACATTTGTTGGTTGTGTTTCTATAAAAAAAAAAAAAAGAACTTTAAAAAACAAATGCTGGAATGAATCAATGTGCAGAAGGTAATAGCAAGATTGCTGCACCATTTAAAGAAACAAGAAAGAAAACACACACACACCCACACACAAAAAAACTGAATGTTAAACTTGAACACAATAAGTCAGTATACACAGCTCAAGAAACCGGATCATAACAAACAGAATTTTACACAAGCACACATCATATGGAATGTGAAACATAATGGAATCTGATAATTTTACACAAGCACACAATGAACAGAATGTGACAACATTCATATTCGGCTGCACCTTAAGGCATGGAATTTGAAGATTTTCCAAAACAAGAGAGCGAACAATATCACAAGGAATGTGACAAAATTGTAAATAGATGTGCCTTAACATAGAGATTTGGATGAGTTTACACAAAAAGCAATCACATAACGCATGGAAATACAACATTCCCATTCAGCTGTGCCACAGCATACAGAACATGATTTTACACAACTTGAAAGCACATAGCATGTGGAATGTAACAAAATTCTTCATCTGTTGCTCCTCAAAGCCAAATAGTTCAAAGCAACTAGACATAAAATATACATATATTCATACATTTGTCACTTCCAACACTCAAGCTGCATTTAAGAATCTAACAGGAGAGTTTAGACTATGTATTGATGTGTATGAAAAGATTAATTTATACAAGATCTTTCAATTCATATAAGATCTAGTAACAACACTTCCCTGTCACCCAGATCCTCCAGTCTATGTAGCTGACTGGTTTTATTAACCCACAGTCATCCAACAGTTTCTTAACTGGAATCAGGGATGCTGGATAGTAGTTATGTTCCTTGATCTGTCAGCGTCAATTTAAAAGCAAACCTGCCTCCTTTAGAGTCAGTAAAAAAATAATGCAGCTCAAGTTAAAACTCCTAAAAAAATGGTGATCAATTCTTAGCTTCACATATAAAACATACCCTGTTTGCAAATTTAAAAAATAGCTCAGATTAAAACCCTCTTTCATTTGTTATACTATAAGTTTTCAACCTTTCATGTTCATTTGATATACTGTGAAGTTTTCAACCTTTTCATGTTCATTTGACACACTAAGTTTTCAACCTTTTACGTTCATTTGACAAAATGTAAGTTTCCTACCTTTTACATTCGTCACATTCATCTGACCCACTGTAAGTTTCCAACCTTTTCATGTTCATTTGATGCACTGTAAGTTTCCAACCTTTTACATTCGTCACATTCATCTGACCCACTGTAAGTTTCCAACCTTGTCATGTTCATTTGACGCACTGTAAGTTTCCAACCTTTTACATTCGTCATGTTCACTTGACATATTGAAAGTTTCCAAAGTGTCAGTAATGATCACAGAGCAGGAACCAGACATTAACGCAAACTGATGGTCCCACAGGTACGTGATTCATCAAAGACAACAACAGAAGAAAAAAGCAATACACATGAAGTAAGCAAATAAAACCCTTTAAATAAATTTTTTTTTAAAACCAACAGAATATATGAGAATCTCTTTCAATTTCAAATTTTTCTCTAAAATCAAGAAGGTTATGTCAATCTGAACTTGAACATTCTCACCAACCATCAATTGCCTGAGACATACATGATTAAAAAAAAATTAAGATATATAAAACAAAATAATAAAAAGAAGAAAAAAAAATAAAATAAAATTTCAAGCATACACACGCACATAAAAGAAAGTCTAAGCAAGCGTTACAATTTTTTTTCTAAAATTCATGCAAATCTTTGTGTGTGTGAGAAACTGGCAATGACAGCAGGGAAAGACTATTGAAAGTTTTTCACTCACACATGATTCTTCAACAGCATGAAACGAACTTCAGTCCAGGCATTGAACATCCATTAAACCCATCCAGTAACACCAGAACCAACACATGTAAGACCACAGTAAAACAAAACACTGGACTATTTCTATTCAGTGCCTTTACAGGTCATATGGCAGAAGGAAGGATCCATCTATTTCAGGTCAGGACAAGTGTTTGCGGACTAAACACACTGGATCCATAATCCGCACAATCCAATCCAAAAACAAACACACAAATACAAACAAAAAACAGGGGGAAAAAAAGGCTTTCACGTCTGACCTGTCAATCATGCTGTTATTGCCCAGCCAGTAATCAAGGCATCGTAAGGTTGCACTCTCTCCCTCTTTCTAAAACGCATGCACACACACACATGCATGCACACACAAACACACACTCTCTCTCTCTCTCCCTCTCTCTCTCGCTCACACACACACACACACACAATCACACACACACAGTCTCACTCTTTCCCTCTCTCTCTCTGACACTCACGCACACAAACAAAGGCTTCCACACGCACAAAAAAAAAGCATGAGATCAATCTCAAACAGCCTCCTCATCATTCAAGAAACAAAAAAGAAAAAAACAACAAAACAAAAAAACCAGAAGCTCAACAATCACAAACTGCAGACATGTCAGTCAGTCAGCCAGCCAGCCAGCAACACGACCGACTCACAAGAAGATCCCTCTCCAGCAGCAGAACACCACAGCCAGAACACTGAAATCATCCCCCCATCATCACCCCTTCTTCCCTCTCAAGGGTTTTCCGACAGTAACTGAGCCGCTGCTTCAGACATGACGTCCTGTTTCTTGGGCGGCCGTCGCACCCTCTCCTTCGGGGGTGGAACCACAGCACTGCTGGTCTGGTCAGCGTCGTCCACCACAATGTCCACCACCGCAGAGCCTGTCGTATTGGTCATCAGGTCCTGGCGAGACCGCGTCCTGGTCAGCTGCAGCCGTCTGTCCGCTGGAAAGGGAGAAGGCCTTCTGTTAGCACTGGTGATGTGTGGTGTGTTCAGTGAAGTGCAATGTCTTCATATGTGATGTGTTCAATGAAGTGCAAAGTCTCAAAAATGCCTTCCATTAACATGCTGATGCATTATGTGTTCAATGAAGTGCAAAGTCTCATAACGCCTTCCGTTAACACTGGTGATATGTGATTTATTCAATGAGGTGCAAAGTCTCATAACGCCTTCCGTTAACACTGGTGATATATGATGAGTTTAATGAAGTGAAAAGTCTCCTGTCACTGTTGGAAGTGTTCTAGTGTAAAATGATATCAAAACCTGTGTATCCATGCATGCACCTAAACTTTACACCTACACTTACTTACAACTGAAATAAACATGATAGATGCGACATCCCTGTTCTCACTATTCACAATATTCTGATGTCCGTGTCCTTTGAAAATATTCAACAATATCATCGTGTATTCTTTCTTTTCATTTACGCATTTGTTCTCCACAAACAGATTCTTTATGTTTTCTATCAAATACTTCGCCAGAGAAAAATGTGTACAAGTTCCAGTGATCAGTTCTGGGTAAGTGTCTAAGATGCATGAATCCACAACTTGACACGGTTTTGAGGTATTGACCTTGTGTATGAGATGATCAACAGCACTTTGAAATAATCAGCACGAGACTTTCATAACCTGGCTGAAATGATTCACATATTCACATTTCTCTCTCTCTCCTTTTCTCCTGGTACGTTCAGTGACTGGACACTGCCATGTGGGAGAAACCACACAAAGGTTCACAGACACTACCCTCCATCGTCATGTGCCTGAATCCGTGCAGCACAGTGAACACCTTGACAAGATGATCGCTCTGGGAAAGCATAACAGCAGTGTTGGTAATCTTTCTTCATGTTGGTGACCACTTAGTTCTCAACAGGCCTCATGCTCTCCCCTCAACCGATGTGGACCCCAGTGGGCTTGCTGGTTTAGTTAGCGCACACATTGTAACTTCATTACCAACAACAAGGCATGCACATGTGACACAGTCCAGATACATAGAAATCTGACGTCCACCAGGATGTCTCTTGTGTTAAATCAGCAACATTCTCTGTTCAGGCCAGTCAAAATGTAAGCACATATTCAAACACTTTAATTATGTTTCTATGAGGAATAATGTTAACCACATACTAGTCACTGAGTGAGTACAATATTTTGGTTTGGCAAAATTAATCTTTGAAAACAACACACACAAGTCATACACAAGAGCAACTTTATCAGCACTGCCACTCAGTTCTATAGTAATAAATATATTAATAAATAATCATTTCTTTTTTTTTTAATACTAAAAACAATAATAATCTAATTCTTATTGCTCTTTCCATGTAAAACATGCTCAACTGTACTATACAATGTAAAATGTGATGTGTGAAACATGCATTTCAACACTAAAATCACAACTCACATACATAACCCAGCACAAAATCAAACCACTCTAACTCTAGTTTATGTACACACACACACACACACACACACACACACACACACACACACACAATATTCACTCATCCTACAAATGCAAGATAGTAAATAGATGGTAAGTAACAGAAAAGACATTACACAACACCAGTGGTTCCCCAACAACTGTAACAACAGAACAAAGGCATGCACTCTGTACACCACTATCGACAACAATGTAATCATGCAAGCTGCCAGAAAATGCCATAAATCATTCAACACTGCGCCTGCCTGAGATGCATGCAGCGCTGATCGCCGTTCTCCGCCTGAGCCTGCCTGATACGCGGGCGAAGAAACACATTTAAACTGGTTTGTCAGCTCCTCATCATGCATTAAACTGCTAGGTAAGGGTAGTAACTCCACTTCCTTCCTCACTGGCACGCATAGTTTCACTAAAAAAATGGGAACAATTAGTGTGTTTTTTTTATCCCGTTTTCTGCATCAAAATTGTAAAACATCACAGGCTTACTGTTCAGTAAGTGCTCAATGAAACTATGATGGACAATTGCAGCGAATTCAACCTGGATAATGATGAATTGTCTTCTAATTTATCCAATAATTCTTGGGAAAGTGAAGGAGATGAAATTAGTGACCAGTCTAGACAAAGTGGCGGACATTTGAATCAAGAAGACAGCGCCAACCTTCAACATCGTCAGAACCTGACAACCTGACAAGTCTTGAGACTTCAGCAATTTGTGTCCAAATTATATTTCAGTCATTAAGTGATGTTTGGTAGCTATTGGTGGAGTGGTTGCTATAAATCTGTGCCTGAAGTGAAGCACCCCTTCTGTTGATGCAGAGAGGCCAAAACATGCCAGGCTGGGAGGATTGCACAGGCAGAAGACCTTAAAGGGCTGAAAGGGTTAACAAATGCTTGGGGGGGAAAAAAAGAGCAACACCAACACACACACCAGTCAGTAGAACATGACAATGCCAAATCTCCACAGAACTGCACAATACCAACACACACAACAGTCAGCAGAACATTACAATGCCAAATCTCCACAGAACTGCACAATACCAACACACACAACAGTCAGCAGAACATTACAATGCCAAATCTCCACAGAACTGCACAATACCAACACAGTCAGTCAGTAGAACATTACAATGCCATATCTCCACAGAACTGCACAATACTGGCTCAGTGCATGCCTTCTTTCAGAAACAGACTTAAGCTTACAGTTAGGCAAACAGCAAAGTGAAAGCTGTATGGACAATAGTTTTTCCACTGCAGTGGGAAATCATTTACAGCTTAGTCTTTTGTGAAGGACTACAACTCTCAAACTACACGGCAAGATTGCACTGGCTCTTACTGCTGCAGCCTTGGGGGCTAGTTGGCTTTTGTGGTCAATACCAACACTGACGGTCCTAAAACCCTCCTGGCCGAGAAAGACAAGACACTCTCCACTATGATCAAATTCTAGTGCAAACAGTCATTGTGGTACACAACAGACTATCACCATGCACAATACCAATACTCACAACAGCAAAGTCAGCAGAACATAACAATGCTGATTTCCACAGAACTGCACGATACCAACACACACAACACGACAGCAGCCGACACAAGCAGACACCAGCAGGCAATGTCACCTAGGCAAAAGATGAAGAGCTGTCATTGCGGCTCCTCCATGAATAAGCCAGATCTGGCTTCCGACCTGTTCTCCCCAGATAGCCAAGGGAAATCAAACCGCTCTTGTATCAGCACATCACAGTAAGACATCTCATGACAATGCTCTTGTCTTTGTACACAACAATAACATAATAACAACTGTAATAGTAACACAGCCAACAATCAGGCCATTGTACCAGTATTCTGCAAAAGTAACACACATACAGATTATGTTCCTGAATAAGTGTAATCAGAATTAACAACACTTCTAATAATCTTGCTCTTGCGTAAGCATTCCAGAATAATAACATACTCCAAGATAACCCACATAACGAATCACTGTTTGACATGAAATGATCAATCTTGTGGATATGGGAAGGGGGAGGGAGAGGAGGGGGTGGGGGGGGGGGACAAATGATAAGAAAACAATGTAATTTTCAGTTATCCACACTGTTTTCCCAAATATCTCAGGAACAACAAATTGCTCTTGCATCAACATTATACACACAGCAGAATAATAACTGACCCTGCTGTACTATCAGAGGGAAGAGGTGACGGGATGGGTGATGGGGGTGAGGGGGAGGAGGGGGGTGTTGACAGGTGAGTGTAGCACCACAGCAAACCCTGTGTGTGTTAGGCAGTGCCTTCAGTACTCATCGTTAGAACATGACAGCACTCCTTGTGATCTCACAAATTGTGGGCTTTTAGTACTAGTGCACTGAGCCTATAAATGAACTGGTTGTGAAATTGTACTGTATTGTATTGTACTGTATTGTATTGTACTGTATTGTGTTGTATTGTACTGTACTGTATTGTATTGTATTGTATTGTATTGTATTGTGGGTTCCTTTTTGTCACAACAGATTTCTCTCAGTGAAGTTTGGGCTGCTCACCCTGGAGACAGCATGTCACTGCAGTGCAGCACAACTTTTCGCTGTTGTTGTTGTTTTCTGACTGAAAATGTATTTGTTTTTCTATTAAAGAGGATTTTTCAACAGAATTTTTCTAGGAACCTCTCTTGTTGCTGTGGGTTCTCTAGTGTGTGCACTGTGCAAGCTACACAAAGGACCTCGATTTATCATTTCAACCAAATGTGGATTGTTGTGTAATTTACACAAATTTCAGTGCTGTCATAAAGCACATGTTCATGTGATCACACAAGAAAAAGTGTGCACTTTGTTTCGTAATGTTCAGTTCTTGCACATACATGCACATTTTATCACTGTTGTGATTTAGCAGAATAGCATTAAAGTGTTCCAAATGCCTGTGGACACATCAAGAGTTGTGTGCATTCACACAGACGGCAACCCCAAAGGTTTCATAGTCACCCATGACATGTTCTGCTTCATCAGTGTGGGCTGCACAGAATTGTTGTCACTGATGTTCACGTTATGTTTATCTTCAATCAACACTTCATACATTTCTTTCTGGTGTTCCAGACGTTGTCAGCCGGTGCCAAAGAACTGCTACAGAACGTAAGCTGCAGACTGGTACGTTTCAACTGACAGAATAATGATCACATGGAAGTGGACTCAGACTGGAAGAACCAGAAAAATATTTTCACTGCGCAGTTTCTCTTTTTAGATGTAAAGCACACTTCAAGAAAATATTGAAGTCATTTGATTCAAATATGACATCAGGGACTTATAGAGTATCAACAGAGAAATAATTCTGGTGTACTGAATTGGTTTACTGCTGTAAACTTGGAAAAAGAAAGAGATATGTTGACAGTTTCAGTTTCTGAAGGAGGCATCACTGTGTTCAGACAAATCCATATACACTACACCACATCTGCTATGCAGATGCCTGACCGTCAGCATAACCCAACGTGCTTTGTCAGGCTTTGAGTGCATGCATATATATATATTTGTGCACCTATCAGAGGGGATTTCTTCTTCAGAATTTTGCCAGAGGACAACTCTATCGCAGCCATGGGTTCTTTTTCTGTACGCCAAGTGCATGCTGCACACGGGCTGCTGGTTTATTATCTCATCCAAATGACTAGACGCTCAGTTCGATTTTCCAGTCAAACTTGGGAGAAAGGGCAAGAGCGGGATTTGAACCCAGACCCTCATGGACTCTGTATTGGCAGATCAAAGTCCTAACCATTCTGCCACCTTCCTCCTGTGTCGACGGATAAGAGCAGCAACACCTGACCTGTCAAAGCGTCATGCTGTCATGTTACCTTCATCAACATTAATCAAAGGAGCCCGATTCTAAAGATGGTGATGTCATTTCCTTGCCTGTGTTCAAGTGTGCAGTTTGACAATGGGATCTAGTGACACCCACACACTCATTCCTTCAACAATCAACATAGTGGTATTACAGGACGTTCAGGCAGTCTGGTAAACAGTGCCATGTGAGACATCCACCTATTTCCTCAAATATCTGAAGGTAAAATAAACTGCTCCTGCGGCAGAGTACTACCACATCCGGTGATAATCACCACAATACATGACCATGTGATCGTCATGAGGATGAAAGGCCTTGAGGCAGAGGGGACGACAGTGTGGAAGAAACATGAGAAAGAAGAGTATCTTTATACCCAAACAAGGAAAAGTATTTAAAGAAAAAAAATTCTAAACTCACCAAAATGCCAATAAAAAAAAAAAAATCTGTATAACAGGAAAAAACTCCCACCCACACAGGCTTGCTGTAAACTCAGATTTACCATGAGCTGAGGACAGCACCATCTGTTTGTAGAACATGGAAAAAGAAAGAAAGAACAAGAGAGGCAAGGCCTTCAAGACTCACTTGTGATAAATTAAGTCCCCTTGCATTAATTACAGAGTAATTTCCCTTTTTTACTATCTGCACCAAAACGTTTGCAAAATAAATAAAAATTCCATGCTTAGCAAAAGAAGTTCCCGTTTGAACAAAAAATGATAATAATGACTGCTCTTGTTGTAGTGTCAGAATATGAGATCAAAGTGCCAAGTTTAGAGAATACAAAAAATATAAATATAACAGTAAATGCAGTCTGCATATAATTAGGCTTCTTTTTTTATTTTTTTGTGCCCATCCCAGAGGTGCAATATTGTTTTAAACAAGATGACTGGAAAGAACTGAATTTTTCCTATTTTTATGCCAAATTTGGTGTCAACTGACAAAGTATTTGCAGAGAAAATGTCAATGGTAAAGTTTACCACGGACACACACACACGGACACACACACACACACACACACACACACAGACAACCGAACACCGGGTTAAAACATAGACTCACTTTGTTTGCACAAGTGAGTCAAAAAAGGCTGAAAGTTTACAAGTTTCCCTCAGTCTTTTCATAAAGCGTTGCTGATGATTAGATGCCAGTGAGTCTGGAATGTGAATTCAGTGTACAGATGTTTTTTTTTATCTGTGACAGGTTTGAAAACTTGTATACACAGAAAGACCAAGAAACCCACAAAAACCACACAGTAATTTTAACCATTTCACTGCTGCTGACAAGTATGCTCATCAGTGAAGGGCTGTAGCCTCAATGAGATAAAAACAGAGCTCAGTAGTTAGGATGTCAGTCTCCATTCTCTATTTCAGACTTCTCCATCTTGGGGTTTATCAATGACACCACTGACAAGCACACAGAAAGTAGTAACTGCACTTCATACTCGTGTCACACTGATCTCATTTCAACAGTCATGGGGTTAAAGTTCTGTTGCTGTTTTAATTATGAAAAAAAAAGGAAATCACCCCTACCCCAACACACAAATACATACACACACCACCTTGGTTAAAACTGTTCATTAAAGGCGAGCTATGCATGTACAAAACCCAAGAAAACAGACATCAAATTCAACACACAACACAATGTTTGTGGACAACTGGCCGAGTGGCAATGCACCTGACTAAAATGCAAGTGTCCATGAGTTTGAGTCCCATGTACGGACCAGGAGTTTTACTACCCCCTCCACTAGACCTTGAGTGGTGGTCTGGGTACTGGTCTTTCTGTTGAGACGACAAACCGAGACCCCATGTGCAGCATCCACTCTGCACATGTAAACTGACCTCATGGTAACAAAAGGGTTGCCCCAAGCAAAATTCTGCAGAAGATCCCACTCTGATACTGAAACACACTCCTAAACAGAGAAAAAGTATATAGGTTGCGCTGCACCTTGACGACGCACTCTCCCAGGAGAGAGCAGCCCAAACTTCATGCAGACAAGTCTCCCATGGATCCAGTGCAGACCTGCAATCACTGTGCTTGGCAGAGAAAGGGTACATACCTCCCCGGCGAGGCGCGCGTTGTTTGCCATCTCGTTTCTCTCTGTTGAAGGCGGAGCCAGTCTTCAGGGCCTCTAGCAAGTTGTCCATCACTCCCTCCTGGTCATCGTCTGCAACACAAACACCACCACAACTTTATCAACACACCCCTGATCATTGTCTGTAGCATAAACATCACCACAACTTTATCAACACAATCCCTCCTGGTCACTGTCTGCAACGTAAACACCACCACAACTTTATCAACACACTCCTGGTCTCGTCTGCAACACAAACACCACCACAACTTTATCAACACACTCCTGGTCGTTGTCTGCAACACAAACACCACCACAACTTTATCAACACACCCCTGGTCGTCGTCTGCAACACAAACACCACTACAACTTTATCAACACACCCCTGGTCGTTGTCTGCAATATAAACACCACCTTATCAACACACCCCTGGTCGTTGTCTGCAATATAAACACCACCACAACTTTATCAACACACTCCTGGTCGTTGTCTGCAACACAAACACCACTACAACTTTATCAACACACTCCTGGTCGTTGTCTGCAATATAAACACCACCACAACTTTATCAACACACCCCTGGTCGTTGTCTGCAACACAAACACCACTACAACTTTATCAACACACTCCTGGTCGTTGTCTGCAATATAAACACCACCACAACTTTATCAACACACCCCTGGTCGTTGTCTGCAATATAAACACCACCACAACTTTATCAACACACTCCTGGTCGTTGTCTGCAATATAAACACCACCACAACTTTATCAACACACCCCTGGTCGTTGTCTGCAACACAAACACCACCACAACTTTATCAACACACTCCTGGTCGTTGTCTGCAATATAAACACCACCACAACTTTATCAACACACTCCTGGTCGTTGTCTGCAATATAAACACCACCACAACTTTATCAACACACCCCTGGTCGTTGTCTGCAACACAAACACCACTACAACTTTATCAACACACTCCTGGTCGTTGTCTGCAACACAAACACCACCACAACTTTATCAACACACCCCTGGTCGTTGTCTGCAACACAAACACCACCACAACTTTATCAACACACTCCTGGTCTCGTCTGCAACACAAACCCCACAACCTGAAAAACACTGCTCTTACTTACTTACTGCCCACTATGCCCTCTGGCATGCAGTGCAGCAACAAAGAACCGCCACGCTTGTCTGTTTGGGGCCAGTCTCTGAATGGTACATCAGGTGTGCTTCAGGGTCTTGGGTTCTTCAAATGTTCTGCACCAGGTGTTCTTTGGCCTTACTTTCACGCGTCTACCTTCTGGTGTCCAGTGAAGGGCTGTCCAGGTGGCATGACCTAGCTCCCTTTGCATGACGTGTCCAATCCATTTCCAGCGCCTTCTCATGATGATGGTCTCCTACGTTCTTTTGACAGCACTGGGCAAGTAGTTGTTGACTGGAAATGGTACTGGACCAGAAGGTTTGCTGTATTCTGTGGAAGTTTTTTTTTCGCGTGGAAGGCTGACAACACAATTCTGGTACGTTCTGAGCTTGGTGTTGGTGCTGTACTGGAGGGTATCCACAAGTTGTTCAGCATTCTGAAGGCGATTCTGGCCTTGCAGAGAAGGCTCTTGATGTTGCTGCCTGCTCCCCCATTGTGTCTGACAGTACTAAAAGCACTGCTCTGTATTCATTTAAAACAACATCCCCATAAATTACCTTTCACTTAACATACCCACCATGGGCCAATAGCACAGAATCTGGCATGGGTATGAAACCTGTACATCAGCTCAGCACTCAAGCATTGTATGTCTTCTATGCATTTATAGTGAATAAATGTAAATTCTGAGTATTGTTAAATTTAACTCCTTGTCTGCCATGCCCGTAGGATTCACGGCCACAGTGCCATCACTGATAATGCCATGAAAAGAAGAGAAATAACCCTGGAAGACTGAAAATTCACATGTTTGATCTAGAGTTTTATTTCCCCAGATGACTTGAAACACTATTTTTCTATTGTTTTCCCCTGGCGGTCATGGGGTTCAGTATTCAACACCACAAAATCAATTTATCTTACTGGAGATAATAAAGTATTCTGTATCACTTACAAGTCAGGGCAGGATGCCATGAATACTTGTTAACTGTAAAGCAACATTTTTGTAATATGTAGCATATCTTACTTCTTATGTCATGTGCACTTGATCTTAACCCTATTCTTCTCATTCTCACACTTATACACACAAGCAAACACACACACACACACATAAACACACATACACACACACTCACACACACAGACCCACCCCCTCCCCCACCCCCCCACACACATATAAATACACACACAAACACACAAACCCACCCACCACCCCCCACACACAGACCTGTTGTCATGTCCAGGATAGCAAGCTGCTTGGCCTTCTTCTCCTTCTTCTCCCTCTCAGCCTTCTCCTTGGCTTCCTTGGCCTTGCGGATCTTCTCCTCCGTCTCTCGTATTTTGGCATTCTCCTTCGCAGCTCGCTACAACACAGCCAATAAAAAAAACAACTTATCAACAACACAGGAAAACAAACTTACCAACATCTGTTTGGTATGAAATGTACAAGCAGTTTAATATCAACAGACAATGTCTTCAACATATCATTGTACAATAAATGACATCATGCTAGGGGGAAAACGCAATAAGAACAAGTATAACCCTTTCTAAACCATTTCAAAAATGTATGGAAATATGTACAGCTAGTAAAAACATTAGATGTGTGTTTGCGTGGGTGGAGGGGTGGGGGGGTAAGGGGGGTGAGGGAGTGGGTACATATGTATGACTGAACGTATGCTTGTTTGAATGTAAGAATTGTGTTTACATCATTATATAGATTGCTAGGTCCATTTTGGTGTGTCCATGTAATATTGATGTATTATGTTCAATACAATGTTATATGTTTGGTATAGCAACTACAGCAATTTTCTGGACAGAGTGCTACAAAAGTATCCATTCTACTTCTCTTTTTTTTCTTTTTCTTCTTCTTCATAGTAGTAGTAGTAGCAGTATCATTATTAATATTAATATTTTCAATGTTAAAGTCATTTAAATACACCCAGAAACTAAATCAGGCAAAAGACACAGAGAGAATTAAAAAACAAGTACTGTAACTCTTGGTGAGACAAAGGCACACAACTTCATGCCACTGCTTAGTATCTCAAACAGACCATATTTTTAATTAAGTCAACCAAACTATATTCTAAATACTAACACAATATGGTGTTCATTCAAAAGTTCCTTTTGCAGGCAGAAAAAATACGCAAAAAAGGTTAGTGCTCTTGGCAGAGCAGCCCTAATTTCACACAGAGAAATCTGTTGTCACAAAAAGGAGGAGTTTGTATTATACTCCATGTTTGGTGTTAAATATACTTACCATGTCAAACTGATGCAAACTAGGCCTATTGGTTTGCTCTGCTTGGCCAAATTTCGCGCGGCTAACAGTGAAAAGACGGGCCCACCCGCTCTCAGCCAATCAAACGCCTCTAAAAACTATAAGCGCTTAATCATTCCGTGGCCATGAACAAAAATGCCCCATGAGAACCACGGCGGAGACGCGGGGACGGACGGGCGGGCATTCGAGTTTGACATGGTAAGTATATTTAACACCAAACATGGAGTATAATACAAACTCCTCCTTTTGGTGTCATATACTGTACCATGTCAAACTGATGCAGAATTTAAAGCAAATGGAGGAGGGCAACGCCTACTGGTTCATATGGGGAGCCCTTGTAACTGAGACGGCAGTGTTAGCCGCGACAAAGGAAATCCCCTTGGAACCGTCAGCCCTGGTCATACAGAAATTCCTGAGGTAGAAGTTGATGAAGGGATTCTCAGACCGCCAGAAGGCTGCCTCCAAGACATGCTGCGTTGGCACTGAGTGCTGGAAAGCAGCAGAAGTAGCTATGGCCCGCACTTCGTGTGCTCTGGGATGAAGACAGCTGATATCCCTGTGTGCATGAGAGTAGGCTCTACGAATGACTTGGGAAACCTGGCGGGAAATGGTGCCTGCAGCGATGTCTTTCTTGTAATTCTCATTGAGGGAGATGAGCAGACACCTCTGAGAAGAACGCCTATGGCGAGACCTATCCCAATAATATTTGAGACACCGAACAGGACAGGTGCCTATCCTCATCATCTTGGGCAAGAATATCAGACAAAGGTCTGACCCTCGGAGAGGGGGAAGGAACCTCAGGGTCTTGGTTCTTAGCCAGAAACTCTGGAAGGAAACGAATAGTGATGGAACCATCTCTGTGGAAGGCCAGATCTTGTGGCATTCCACTAAGCCCATGCAGCTCACTTCTACGACTGCCTGTGGCCAGCCACAGAAGGAAAGTGGTCTTGAGGGTGAGGATGTCAAAAGGAATAGTCCCCAATGGTAGGAAGGGCTGTTTTCGAATGAAATCCAGCACCAGGAACAAGTCCCAGAGGGGCACTCTTCTGGGGTCTCTAGCTTCCTTCAGAGGGGCACCCCTAGCCACCTCTCTGAGCAGGCAATCCGCTTCAAAGGCGGAACCACCTAGCTGTTTGCATTGTGGTACAGAAGGCAGACCTGTACCCTCGCACAGAACTAGCAGTCAGGATGACGGGTCAAGGCCAAAGTTGGCCAGCTGCATGCTCGTAACGTTCGTAGGGTAATGCCCTGAGCTGTCACACCGCAACCATTGTCTTTGCCAGCGAATGTCATACATAGGCTTCTCGTTCCCTGCCTCCTTGCTCTGGTGACTATGGGAGTAGGGCTAAGGAGGCACTGAACCTGGGTCAGCACAGCGACTTCAGAGGCTTACCGAGGTATGATCATGAGAAGACTTAATATGAGGAGGTTGCTGACAGTTCGACCGACTAGTACATGCATGCTTGCTGGTGGAGGCATTGTTGAGGATTGAATGCAGAGTTGCTGAGCGAGGCTGCTAGCAGTATGAGTTGGTTTCAAGTTCCAGGGTTGGAAGTGTCGGGACTAAAGGGTACGAAACCACGGTCTGGTATCTTTCCATAATTACTTCATATCTCCTGGGCTATTGCAATGAGATCGGCTGGGATGACTGTACATCGTCGCAATCAGCTTTGTATTCACCTTGCATTTATGTGAAATGGAGTAAATTCTGAGATGTTAAATTAACTGCTCCAATCTAGGAGAGGCACATGCCACGCTGTTCTAGGGAATCGGAAGACGAAAGGATCAGAGGTAACAGTGATGAAACACTTTTTCTATGTCCGCCATCGGGGCGTATAACCAACTGTTCCGAATATGAAGTATCTGTATCCTTGTCAGGGGTGCATGTACTGTGTATGACAACTTTTGGAACTAGTAGCATTCTTCTCTTAGTCATGCACTTGATTTACTTTCTTTCTTTCTCACATTTACACACAAGTCAATGCCCCCCCTTACTTACACACCACTCACACCACGGACACCCCCCCCCCCACCCCCCCCCCCCCCCCCCCCACTGGAGAGTGTCTGTCCGGATGCGCGCTTGCCCCCCATTTGTTCCTCATCGACCTCTCTCTTGTGCTCTTGGCTTGCAGATGCCTCCTCCGCCTGTAGTGGATTCCCTTGCGAACTGCTCACACAGTCACAGAAAAAAAACATTGAGTGGCACTAGGGACAACAACTGGGACCAATCACTGTTTGGTATGAAGTAAGTCAGTTTCAAGCACAGGTTTAAGGCATCATGTACAATAATGACACTAAGTAGGGGGGAAAGGCAACCCTATGACAAGGTATAACCCCCCTGATTCAAACTCGATGGAACACTCGCTAGTACATAATTGGGTTGCCTGGGGGAGGTTCTGGGGAGGCGTAAGGGGTAGGAGTGGAGAGAATGTTGCTTGTGAATGTAGAATTGTTCGTCCATTATAAGATTGTAGGTCCATTTGGTTGTCCATGTAAATGATATATATGTTCAATACATGTATATGTTGGAGTAGCCCATGGCTTTGGAGAGTGCTACAGACGGTTCCATGATCTTGTTTTCTTTCTTCCATGAGAGTAGTATAGTCATAGACCGCGTTATCGAATTAATATTTTAAGTAAGTCTAAAGACAGCAGAACAAATCGGCAAACTACAATACAATGCCTGCTGTGAACTTGAATCTCTGTCAGATGACTGCCATAAAAAGGAAATTTTCTGTCTAAAATTACGTTTAAATAACATACTTACCGTGACCCAACTAGTGCAGACTCCGGCAGGGGTCTGACATTCCTGTCCTGTGCAAACTACTATCCGCCTATGTGGAGAAAACGAAACTACGGCCGATAACCTCCCAGAAGTAGGTAACCTCCCCTTTGTCCCGCTGGCTAGCGCCCTCTTTTTCCGGCAGCCATTATGACTCCTGTTCCTGTGCTCTCCATACGGCTAGATTAGTCACATTTTTGCAATCAACGAAAACTAGTCACCTGTTATTGTAAGGTTCTGTATATGGCATTTATTTTGTATGATAGTGCAAGAAATGGCTGTCATGTTCACTCTGTGTGAACATTCAAGGACCCTGTCACAACAAAGGAATGACAACACTTCATGATGATATCCAACCAAAGTAGAATTCATCTGCCTGCCTGTCAGCCTGTCTGCCAGTCTTAATCTATGTTTTTATCAAGGAAGAAGGTGGCAGAATGGTTAAGATGTGTATCTGTCATCACAGTGTTCATGAAGGTCTGTGTTTGAGTCCAGCTCTTGCCCTTTCTTTCAAGTTTGACAGAAAAATCAACCTGAGCATCTTGTCATTTAGATCACATGATAAACGGCGGTCTTGCATGCAGCATGCACTTGGCGCTGAAAAAGATACCCATGGCAACAAAATTGTTGTCCTCTGGCAAAATTTTGAAGAAATCCATTCTGATAGGTACACAAATATATATATATCTATCTGTACTTGAGGCCTGACTAAGTGTGTTGGGTTATGCTGCTGGTCAGGCTTCTGCCCAGCAGATGTGGTGTAGTGTACACAGGTTTGTCAAGACACACTGACAACTCCTTGAGAAACTTAAACTGAAACTTATCAACGTGTCTTTGCTTTCCCAGTTTTATTTTCTCCTTTTTTTCTGCAATCCTGTATTTGCTTCCCATCTAATCTTAGGCACTGTAAAATCAAACTCAACCCTTGCTTTAAGCGATTTTTGTCTGTTTCCAACCCAGAAGCTCTATGGCTGTGTGAATGAAGGACCTACAGCGTCCAGGTGCCTTCATCACAGAGACTGGGGTGTCCATCTGACCAACGAGGAGAAGAATTTGTAAGATGGTGACCTGAAAACTCATTCTACGCCACGGCTACATGCCTGCTGCAACGCCCCTGGACCAGCACTACATGAGATCACTGCAGTAAAAAAAGTTGGGTTGTTCACTTGAATAGCGAAAATCAATGGAGAATTGATTATTTAATTGATCAATCAAAGCTTCGTTTTCATGCTTCCGGAATCCGTAAATGGCTCAGTTTAGAAACCAACTGCAGCAAGCAAGAATGAACAAAAACAGAATAGTGTATCGGTCCGAGAATACTCATACCAGGTCTACAGAGGAAGTAATCATGGTACGAGATAAGACGTACCTGGAATAGAATGAGTTAAAAGTGAATAAAATCGTGGGTACAAAAAACTGACCTGCAGCCCCTCTCTGAAGGTCTTGAGGTCCCCGAAGAACTCCTCCAGAGCATACTTGTTGGCGTCAAAGGTGAAGTACTCGCCCAGGTCCTTGTGCAGACCCTCCAGCCGCTTCAGCATGGTGCTCAGCAGGTCGTGCTGACCTTTAGCCGACCCCAGGAAATCGTCACCCAGTTAAGGAAAACCTCTGATAATACTAGTGACAATGATGATAATATTCATTAAAAAATTATAATAATAATAACAATGATAATAATTATTATCATTATCATTACTTCAATTAAAAATCAGAACACAAAACAACAATAATAATGACAAAAAATAATAATGATAACATTGATAATTATAATAATAATAATCATATATAATGATAATAATCATATAATGATAACAATAACAATAACAATAATAACAACAACAATGATATATCATAATAATAATAAACAATGGTATCTACGATATCTATAATAATAATCATGATAAAGGAGATTTATACCAACAACAATGATACATCATAATAATAATAAACAATGGTATCTACGATATCTATAATAATAATCATGATAAAGGAGATTTATACAGAAACCACAAACCAAGTAAACAATTCTCAAAACACTTTATAATAATATCTATCAATCTGTCTATCTGTCTATCTATCTATAAATGTTCACTGCAGAAATGTTCTTTCTCCACCCAGGATATTTTCATGACAGCAGGGAACCTGTCTTCTTCATCAGCCCCCTTGCTGAGGTTCTTGACGTCCAGCTCCAGCTGTTTCAGCTGCTTCTCCATCTGCTTCAGGTTCTTCTGCAGCATCTCCATCGACACTGTGTAACAGAAGAGTACAGAACAGAATACAATAGAATACAACAGAATAGAGCTGTTTCAGCTGCTTCTCCATCTGCTTCAGGTTCTTCTGCAGCATCTCCATCGACACCGTGCAAAACAAGAGAATAGAACAGAAAAGACCAGTTTCAGTTTCAAAGAGGTGTCAAAGTGTGTGGACTGATACATACATGACTGATCCACATCTACTGTATAAGAAAAAAAGAAAAACAAAGGCAGATTCCTGATCTTCACATAAACCCAATGAGCTGATCAACGTGCTGAGGCATGGAAAGACTACCCTAGGTTTGTGTAAAGCATTATGTGTGATATGTATGATAGTTGTGTCTGACTATGACGATCAAAACAACAGAGGAGGCAACTGCTGTCCTGACTGTCTGGCCCAGAATTTGATCACCGAGTGTACCAGAATTAAACAAAATAAACAAAATGCATTAAAATATAATGAAGTGAAAGATACTAAGAATGCAAATCACTGAAATAAAACAAAACCAAAAACAGGCCATGCTCAGTGAACCCACATACACCCATACTCAAGCGTTCACTCTGTTAAGTCCTTTCTCCCCATTTCGCTGATTCAGCAAAGACACAATACAGTCTATTTATCTAAAATATCCAAATGAAGCTTCACCCTTTGTTGAGAAGCATTCACAGATATGTTTTGATATATGTACAATGAGATGAAGTCTTGTGTTTTACCAATCTAACACATTAGCTTTTACTATCTCCATCCCAAAGTGTCAGTAAAACTTGTTTTCAAATTAGCTGATTCCCACCTGACATGTTCAGCAACACTTGCGAAGTTGAAGCAGTGAGTGTGTGTGTGTGTGTGTGTTTATGAGTGTGTGTTTATGTGTGTGTATGAGAGTGGGTGTCAATGTTAGTGTGTATGCGCATGCGCGCACATGCATGCATGCGTGTGTGTGAGTGAAAGAGCAGTAGAAGAAGCATGCACGGACCTCTGGCGGCCTTCTCGGTGTGGGTGGTTTCGTCAATGAAGCCCATGAGATGGGGGTGTTTGTCCTCGATGATGTGGGCCAGGAAGTGCATCATGGTCATCTTGCCGTCCTGGCTCTTCGTGTTCTCCAGCTGTCCACACACACCAACACACATCACCAGTCGTCAGTGACACGCCCAGCCTGACACACTCTTCACAAGTTACACACTGTACCTAACACACATCACCAGTCGTCAGTGACACGCCCAGCCTGACACACTCTTCACAAGTTACACACTGTACCTAACACACATCACCAGCTGTCAATGACACACCCAGCCTGACACACTCTTCACAAGTTACACACTGTACCTAACACACATCACCAGTCGTCAGTGACACGCCCAGCCTGACACACTCTTCACAAGTTACACACTGTACCTAACACACATCACCAGCTGTCAACGACACACCCAGCCTGACACACTCTTCACAAGTTACACACTGTACCTAACACACATCACCAGTCGTCAGTGACACGCCCAGCCTGACACACTCTTCACAAGTTACACACTGTACCTAACACACATCACCAGTCGTCAGTGACACGCCCAGCCTGACACACTCTTCACAAGTTACACACTGTACCTAACACACATCACCAGTCGTCAGTGACACGCCCAGCCTGACACACTCTTCACAAGTTACACACTGTACCTAACACACATCACCAGTCGCATACATGCGCACAGGCACGTGCGCGCGCGCACACACACACACACACACACACAAACCCACGCATCATACTCTACACAAGTGTGAATGGATAATTAAGTGTGTGGAGTTCCAGTCTTTTCTGTGTTGAGGAGGTAAGGTGTGTGATCACCATTAACATGTGACAAGATACATTAAAAGTGGCTACTTTTCATAAGAAATGTATTATCTTGCACCGCACCAGACCATGTTTGGAAAAATCAGTTCACTTTTAGTGTTGAAAGATTAAACAATGCTATATCCAAGAAGCTTGAAAATGAATGTGTAAAATTTTGGAAATAGAAACAAAACAGTTCGTCTAAGTTGGAATTTTACAAGAACACTGTGACAAATTATAAAATTCAACAATATTTAAAAAAATACATCAAATACACAACACAGGAAAGCACTGACTATGTTACAAATCAGCGCCCATGACTTACAAATCGAACAGGGAAGATATAGAAATACACCGAAAGAGCAAAGACTGTAAGAGTTCAGAAGATGAGATTTACCTTTTAGACAATTGTGTAAAATACAATACTTACAGACACAGATTCCTAATCGATAAAATCATCATGTCGTCCAAATGCCAAGCCTAGTGAATTGATCCTTCTAACAGAATTACAGCCAAGGCTGGCAAAATTTGTTCACGAATGTTTCTCTTCTTAATATGCTCATGTTTATGTTTTGTGTCTTATAAACTTTAAGGCTTTAAGACAATAAAAGATATTCTATTCTATTCTATTCACACACACACACACATAAACACACACACACACCACAACCACACCAATTCTCCCCCCTCTGACCTTTGCCAGAAAGCTGATATCGAAGCCGAGGGACCGAGCGTTACGTGAACCCGAGTTGAGGTAGTTGCCGAGGAGCAGAACCAGCTCCAGCAGCTTCACAAAGCGCTCACTCTTCAGCACCTCCTCACACGCCTCAGTAGCTGACACCAAGTCCTGGAGGAGAGAAGAAGAAAAAAAGGGATTTTTTTTTCAAAAATTATGTTTAATCTAAACTACCGTAAAAATCAGGCTATTTTTCTCAGATTACCGATTCCCATCTGGCATTTACAGGAGTACTTGCAAAGTTGAAGCAGCGAGTGTGTGTGTGTGTGTGTGTGTGTGCCGCATCCTGTTTATTTTGAAAAAAATAAGGGAATTTATTCACACATAAGCTGAGGTCATTTATGAGCTGCAAATGTTACACACACACACACACCAAAGACAACAACAAACAACCAAAAACAACAAAAAAAGAGAGCAAAAACATCTCAAAATTAGCCACAGAAAGTGAGAAACTTGATCAACTGCAGTTTGAAAGCTGCACAGTAAGCACTGCATCGTGTTTTCGGCATGATGGAAGCTGTCTGAGGAAGGGCAAACAACTGAATGTTTTGTGTGCATATCGGCGATTTGTAAATTTGAAGGGAAAAAACATCAAAAATGAAGAATCTGAATTCTCAGGCCCAATTCTCTTTCACTTAAGTTTCTGAATAAAACGCAGTTTTTACTATTTCAAAGCATGAGCAGTTTGTCAGTAAATCTGAATGTCACACCCCTGCAGTTTGTCAGTAAATCTGAATGTCACACCCCCTGAAAAAGGAAGACATGGCTGTGGAAAACATCGGGGGAAGTAAAGAAATATAAAAAGAAAGAAAGAAAAGAAAAAGAAAGAAAGAAAGAGGAGAGTGAGAGAGAGAGAGACTGAGACTGAGACATTTTATTCATTTAAGGCCTTGGCCCCATATGAAGAGGGGCAACAACAGTTAATAATCAATACATAGATGAGCACCACAGGTCCTCACAAAATTTATGATACAAGAGATACTCGCAGCTGAAATGCTTTGAACAGATAAAGTGCCAAACTACGAACGATATTTTCATTACTAGAAGCCATCAGTAGACCTAATCGGAACAAACATGGATCTGTATAATACTTCTTTGATAAGAGAGAGAGAGAGAGAGAGAGAGAGAGAGAGAGAGAGAGAGAGAGAGAGAAACAAGGAAAAGGACAGACTAAAGAGGTGCAATCCAAGCGACATCTTACCGGTTTGACATCATCCACCAACTCTGGAAATCTCATCTGGAACAACATGGACTCCAAGCGCTGCTTCACCCGCTTGATGGAACTCATCTGCAATCAGTGTTGACAGAAGACATACACCATAGAACTCATCTGTAATCAGTGTTGACAGAAGACAAACACCATAGAACTCATCTGCAATCAGTAGTTAAGGAAGACATACACCATAGAACTCATCTGCAATTAGTAGTTAAGGAAGACACACACTATATAACTCATCTGCAATCAGTGTTGAAGGAAGACACACACCACAGAACTCATCTGCAATCAGTGTTGAAGGAAGACATACACCACAGAACTCATCTGCAATCAGTGTTGAAGGAAGACACACACCATAGAACTCATCTGCAATCAGTGTTGAAGGAAGACATACACCATATAACTCATCTGCAATCAGTAGTTAAGGAAGACATACACCATAGAACTCATCTGCAATTAGTAGTTAAGGAAGACACACACTATATAACTCATCTGCAATCAGTGTTGAAGGAAGACACACACTATATAACTCATCTGCAATCAGTGTTGAAAGAAGACACACACCACAGAACTCATCTGCAATCAGTGTTGAAGGAAGACACACACTATATAACTCATCTGCAATCAGTGTTGAAGGAAGACACACACCACAGAACTCATCTGCAATCAGTGTTGAAGGAAGACATACACCATAGAACTCATCTGCAGAGTTGAAGGAAGACATACACCATAGAACTCATCTGCAATCAGTGGTGAATGAAGACATACACCATAGAACTCATCTGGACGGGCGCAATAGCCGAGTGGTTAAAGCGTTGGACTGTCAATCTGAGGGTCCCGGGTTCGAATCACGGTGACGGCACCTGGTGGGTAAAGGGTGGAGATTTTTACGATCTCCCAGGTCAACATATGTGCAGACCTGCTAGTGCCTGAACCCCCTTCTTGTGTATATGCAAGCAGAAGATCAAATACGCACGTTAAAGATCCTGTAATCCATGTCAGCGTTCGGTGGGTTATGGAAACAAGAACATACCCAGCATGCACACCCCCGAAAACGGAGTATGGCTGCCTACATGGCGGGGTAAAAACGGTCATACACGTAAAAGCCCACTCGTGTGCATACGAGTGAACGCAGAAGAAGAAGAAGAACTCATCTGCAATCAGTGTTGAAGGAAGACACACACTATATAACTCATCTGCAATCAGTGTTAAAGGAAGACACACACTATATAACTCATCTGCAATCAGTGTTGAAGGAAGACACACACCACAGAACTCATCTGCAATCAGTGTTGAAGGAAGACACACACCACAGAACTCATCTGCAATCAGTGTTGAAGGAAGACACACACCATAGAACTCATCTGTAATCAGTGTTGAAGGAAGACATACACCATAGAACTCATCTGCAATCAGTGGTGAATGAAGACATATACCACCATCAACAACCGTGATGATGTTGAAGAGGATAATTATCTTTCACCATCAGTGACCACAAAGACTTTCACGTCAGCAACATTTTCAGACTTTATTCAATTAATCCTGCAAGTTTCAGTTTCAAGGAGGCATCATTGCATTCAAACAAATCCATATACGCTACACCACATACACATCTGCTAGGCAGACGCTTGACCAGCAGCATAACCTAATGCGCTTTGTCAGGCCTTAAAAGCATGCATATATACATATTTGTGTACCTATCAGAGTGGATTACTTCTACATAATTTCGCTACAGATTAACACTGTCTTTGCCATTGGTTCTTTTTCAGTGCCCCAAGTGCTTGCTGCACATGGGACCTTGATATGTCATCTCATCTGAACGACCAGACGCTCAGTTTGATTTTCCAGTCAAACTTGGGAGAAAGGGCAAGAGCTGGATTCGAACCCAAACCCTCACAGACTCTCTGTATTGGCAGATGAGTGTCTTAATCATTCTACCACGTTCCTCCTTTCACTGCTGCAAACAAAGAGCAACACTGCTTATTTTTCTTTTCTGACTGACTTGCCGAGTTAAGCTTTGCTTGCAAAACACTTTTTAACCACAAACTTCAATGATACAATCACATCAGCTGAACACTTCAGGTACAAAATTCAGTGGTAAATTCAACTTCCCAACCACAAACTCAATGGTAAATAAAGCCCAGCTGAAAACTCCTCAACCATAGATCTCAGTGGTAAATTTAGATTTTCAACTACAAAAGACAACAGTTAATTGAGCCCAGTTCAACACTTCTGAACTAAAAACATTGATTGTGAATTCAGGCCAGCTAAATACTTCCACTCCACAGACCTTGGTGGTGAATTCTAGAGGCCTCAATAGTAAACTCTATAGACCTGAATGCTAAACTCTACAATGCTAAATTCTACAGACCCCAATGCTAAATTCTACAAACCTTGATAGTAAAATCTACAATGGTAAATTCAACAGATCCCAATGCTAAATAAGTCCAGCCATAAACACCTCTGCTAAGGACTCAATTACTTCTCAACAACAGACCATAATCTACAATTTCCATTCCAAAATACAAACTTCTACAACAATTCCACTAAATGAAGGGTAATGCAGACCAGAAAAACGCTCCACAACCACAGTAATATTAATAATAATAAGATGAAGAAGAAGAATTAGCATAATAAGACTTTGATTTATAAAGCGCCTTTCCATGTAAAACATGCTCAACTGCACTGTACATTTTATAAACCAACCTTTAAGATACACATCTAAACATTATACTTAATCAATTGATTGATTGATTGATTCCTTCTTTTTTTTTAATTACATGCGTAACCCTGTACAAACATCCAACCAAACATTCAAACACTAATTCATGTTCATATACACACAAAGTCATCACGCACTACATAACACTCACACACAGCATGCATCACAATAACCAAAATAAAGCACACATCACAATAGTGGAAAACCCTATCACAGCACAGTAAAACAGAGCCTGGCTACGCACCACCACAGCAAACTGCTCAGGCTCGGCCAGTTCGTCGTACTGATCCTTCAGGGTGGCAATCTGGTTCATGGCGTCAGCCTCCGGCATGCTCTTGATGAGCTGCTCCAGGATGTTGCCTGACAGACGCTCCTGGTCACAGGTCATGATCCACCCCCTGATGTCCTTGTACGGCGCCTTCAGCGACCCCAGCAAGATGGCTGGGGGGTTCAACACAAACAGAAAAGTGAGCAACCGCATCATGAAAATCATGTCAACGTTTTCAGGTATGGCTGAGGGGATTTTAACTCTTTCGCCACCATGGCTGACTTGGACTGGACAGTGTACTGCCATAGGCAACTGCAGCTGACATCGTGGGTTCATGTTTAAAAGACCATTTTTCACACTGTAACAAAGCCTGACACCTGCAGCAAGTTTCCCCCACTATAGAACAATCAATAACCTCTAACCCCTGACCAAGTTTGAAGTGAACAAGTTCACTGACTTGTTTTGATATGAACTGGAGCCTGTGACTAAGCGCATCAATTAAGATACTTAGCACAGGGGAGTGTTTTGCACACAGAAACTTGGCGGTGAAAAAGTTAAACAGAAAAGTGAGTAACTGCATCATGAAAATCATGTGTCGACAGTTTCAGGTACAGCTGGGGGATTCAATGCAAACAGAAAAGTGAATAACTGCATCATGAAAATCATGTGTCGACAGTTTCAGGTACGGCTGGGGGATTCAATGCAAACAGAAAAGTGAATAACTGCATCATGAAAATCATGTGTCAACAGTTTCAGTTTCAAATCAATGCAAGGTGACAGATCTATGTATGCTAAACCATATCTGCCGTAAAAAAAAAAAAATAAAAAAAATTTTAATGCAGCAGATGCCTGACCTTCACAGAAATCCACTGCTCTGATCAGGCCTTGAAAGCCTACCCTAGGTTTGTGTAAATATAGTGACATAAGATGAAATAAAATAAAAAGACAAATAAAACAAATTAGTAAATATATAATTTATCATCAACAGGAAGCAGTGAGGTGTACTAACACATGTTGTGAGTGCTGTGTGACAGACCACTGACAGGTGGAACATCCCTGACACAACAGGAAGCAGTGAAGTGTACTGACACAAGTTGTCAGCGCTGTGTGAGAGATCACTGACAGGTGGAGCATCCCTGACACAACAGGAAGCAGTGAAGTGTACTGACAAAAGTTGTCAGTGCTGTGTGAGAGATCACTGACAGGTGGAACATCCCTGACACAACAGGAAGCAGTGAAGTGTACTGACACAAGTTGTCAGTGCTGTGTGACAGACCACAGACAGGTGGAATATCCCTGACACAGTGAAGTGTACTGACACAAGTTGTCAGTGCTGTGTGACAGACCACAGACAGGTGGAATATCCCTGACACAGTGAAGTGTACTGACACAAGTTGTGAGTGCTGTGTGACAGACCACAGACAGGTGGAATATCCCTGACACAGTGAAGTGTACTGACACAAGTTCTGAATGCTGTGTGACAGACCACTGACAGGTGGAATATCCCTGACACAGTGAAGTGTACTGACACAAGTTCTGAATGCTGTGTGACAGACCACTGACAGGTGGAATATCCCTGACACAGTTGTGAATGCTGTGTGACAGACCACTGACAGGTGGAATATCCCTGACACAGTGAAGTGTACTCACACAAGTTCTGTCCAGACTTGGGGTCCAGGATCCTCAGTTCTTTGCCTTTCTTTGTTGGCTTCTGCGTCTCTGCCGTCGTCTCCTTCTTCACTGAAAACACAATGAAATATACACAGGTAAAACAACTGGCTTGTAATGACAACAAACGCGTCATACTATAGACTGAGAAAGGCATATGTGCACAAGCAAGTGGGCACATAGGAGCATGCATGCACACACACACACAGATGCGTCCATGCATGTGTGTGTGTGTGTGTGTGTGTGTGTTTGCGTGTGTGTATCTGTATGAGTGTGCACAGACATTCAAATGCACATACGCATATGTATGAACAGTAGACTACTGATCAGTGCCTGAATTTGCAAAGGTCTAAAAGATAAACTACAATTTTGCTTTTGACAAAAGCAGAATACACACACACACACACACACACACACATATATATATATATATATATATAGAGAGAGAGAGAGAGAGAGAGATGTAAATATAAATATAAATATACGCACACACACACAGTATATGTATTAAAGAATAGAAATAAACTGATTCATCATGGTAAGATGGTTAACATCAGAGACTGACAACTGAAGAATGCAGCTCAAGCCTTATCATAGGTAAAGATCTTTCAGCACACCAGCCGCCGTGGCGAAGTGGTTAGCGTCGCGGACTGACGGCTGGGAGGACGCAGGTTCGAATCCCAGCGGAGGTGGGTTTTTCGGCCCGTGGCCGGCTCCTACCCAGAGTTGAGTGTGCTGTGGGCTTAAATGGGGAGACTGGGACCACACAGTCGAGTGTCATCCACTTCAAGGATGCGTCTTTGGGTGTGTTGCTCTAATTACCTGACCAACACTGCAAGTGTCTGTATCTCTCGGGCCTGGTTAACACCGGGATATCATTATGACAGGAAGCGTAGAGTACAGCTTTGTCACGCAGTCCCAAACCAAAATGGACCTCCATAGCAACATCGTCATCATCATCGTCATCCTCCTCCTCCTTCATCATCATCAATAAAAAACAAAATAGTCTCAAAATCTGTGGCCTTTCATGCCCTGCTCTCATGGTGACCTCAGTTTCGATACCCCTCCACTTCCGTGCTTGGGGTGAGTCCTGTCAATGTCGTCAGTGTCGGCAGATTCATGGGGGGCTGTTGTTTGAGGGACGTGGTGGCGGTCTCCACTCTGGGGGAGACGCTCACTCAGTCTGGCTCCGCGACTAAGCCATTATTGTCGTTAGTAGGGGGCTTAGTAGGTGGTGTCCTAAGTACGTTAAAACAGAACAGGCACCACTGAACACCACCGAAGTGACTCAGCAGCAGTGCAGGGTCTCCTCTGGTGTGTGGCCTCCAGGCGGCCTAACATCGATGGTTCCCTGTGGACTGCCGACGCTGGAACTGCAACGGACGAACCCGGGTGTGGCCGTGTATGGGCGAATCTAAATGAGCGGCGTGGGAGTAATGCCACTGAAACGGCGCAGATGATGGGGCAGCAAAAAAAAAAACAAAAAAAAAAAGATCTTTCAGCACATGGCCGGCTCCTACCCAGAGCTGAGAGTACTGTGGGTTTAAATGGGAAGACTGGGACCACACTGTCAAGGGTCATCCACTTCACAAACAGGTTTTTGGGGAGTGCTGCTTGAATGTCTGAACACTGCAGGTGTCTATATCTCTTGGACCTGGTAAATGTCAGGATGTATTTTGAAAAGAAGCATTAAAAAACCTGGACCTGGTTAATGGCAGGATATATTTGGAAAAGAAGCATTAGAAAAAAACACAACTTGAATCCGGTTTACGGCAGGATATATTTGGAAAAGAAGCATAAAAAACAACAACTTGGACCTGGTTTACACCAGGATATATTTGGAAAAGAAGCATGAAAAAAAAACAAATTGGACCTGGCTTACGCCAGGATATATTTGGAAAAGAAACACAGAGTGCAGACTTGTCACATCAAACCAAACCTGAACAGACCTTCACAGCACTGTCACATCAAACCAAAATCTGAACAGACCTTCACAGCACTGTCACATCATACCAAACCTGAACAGACCTTCACAGCACTGTCACATCAAACCAAACCTGAACAGACCTTCACAGCACTGTCACATCAAACCAAACCTGAACAGACCTTCACAGCCTTGTCACATCAAACCAAACCTGAACAGACCTTCACAGCACTGTCACATCAAACCAAACCTGAACAGACCTTCAAAGCCTTGTCACATCAAACCAAACCTGAACAGACCTTCACAGCACTGTCACATCAAACCAAACCTGAACAGACCTCCACAGCCTTGTCACATCAAACCAAACCTGAACAGACCTTCACAGCACTGTCACATCAAACCAAACCTGAACAGACCTTCACAGCACTGTCACATCAAACCAAACCTGAACACCTTCACAGCACTGTCACATCAAACCAAACCTGAACAGACCTTCACAGCCTTGTCACATCAAACCAAACCTGAACACCTTCACAGCACTGTCACATCAAACCAAACCTGAACACCTTCACAGCACTGTCACATCAAACCAAACCTGAACACCTTCACAGCACTGTCACATCAAACCAAACCTGAACACCTTCACAGCACTGTCACATCAAACCAAACCTGAACACCTTCACAGCACTGTCACATCAAACCAAACCTGAACAGACCTTCACAGACCTGTCACATCAAACCAAACCTGAACAGAACTCCACAGCAACGTCACATCAAACCAAACCTGAACAGAACTCCACAGCAACGTCACATCAAACCAAACCTGAACAGAACTCCACAGCACTGTCACATCATACCAAACCTGAACAGACCTTCACAGCACTGTCACATCAAACCAAACCTGAACAGACCTTCACAGCACTGTCACATCATACCAAACCTGAACACCTTCACAGCACTGTCACATCAAACCAAACCTGAACAGACCTTCACAGCACTGTCACATCAAACCAAACCTGAACAGACCTTCACAGCACTGTCACATCATACCAAACCTGAACACCTTCACAGCATTGTCACATCATACCAAACCTGAATGGACCTTCACAGCAACGTCACCATCATCTTCTTCAAATACAGACAAAAATTACCCAAACTGCACAGGTTTTCATGCCCTGCGCTCAAGGTGACCTCTGTTTCCACTTCCTTTCCACTTCAATGCTTGGGACAAGTTCCTGACACTGGCGTGGGCAGATTCATGAAAGACTGCGAGAGGGACGTGGTGGCATGCACACACTTGGAGGGAATACTCACTCAGTGTGGCTCTGCTTTAAAACCATTGCAGTCTGCCTTTGATGTAAGGCAGTTATTGTCATCAGTAGGGGTTTACCAGGTGGTGAAACTCACTCACTCTGGCTCTGCGATAAAGCCATAGTCTGCCTCTGATGTTAGGTGATTACTGTCATTGGTAGGGGGTTTAACAGTCGGTGTCCTGTGTTTACTGAATCAGAACAGGCAATACTGAATACCACCGCAGTGACTCAGCAACCGTGCAGGCTCTCAGAGTGGCCTACAATGGACGGCTCCCTATGGACTGCCAGCACAGACTAACATGGGTGTGGCTGTTTATGGGGGACTCTGGAAGCATGGAACATGAGTAATGCCACTGAAACGGTGCAATGATGGGGCAGCCAGAAAAAAAAAAGACAAGAAAAAAAAAAAGAGACAGAACAGAAAGAGAACTTAGGCAGCAAATCTTCCACCACAAAATCACACTGTAAGAACCAGCACATCATACCTGGGGCTTTGGTGGAGAACTTTGTTTCCAGGTCTTGGAATATCTCCAGGTCTTCAAACTCAGTTTCGTTGGCTTTGACCCACACAGACTTCTTGTCCAGCTGTTTGGCGTTGAGCTGCACACAAACCAAGCCAGCAAGTGTCTGAAAGAGAAAACCAGCACAGCAACAACACTGCCAACTCCAACTGTGGTGTGGCGGCCTAGAGGTAACTCCTAGAAAGCGAGAGAACCTGAGTGCACTGAATCGAATCCAACACTAAACAGCATTTTCTCCCCATCCACTAGATCATGAGGTAGTCTGGATGCTACTCATTCAAATGAAATGATATACTGAGTTCCTAGAGTGTAGCATGCACATAAAGAACCCACAGCAACAAAAGGGTTGTCCCTGGCTAAATTCTGAGAAAACCACCCACTAGTCAAGAAATTTTTTTTTTAATCATAAAAGGTTGATTAAAATGTTAAGAGAATAAATTCACTCACTTCTCAACTGAACCAAGTAAAACTGACACCATGTTAAGAAGAATAACAAGGAGAAAAACAAGAACAAGAACAAGCAGAAGAAGAACAAGAAAATGAACAATAACATGAACACTAACAAGAAGAACAAGAAGCAGAAGAAGAACAAAGCAGAAGAAGAACAAGAAGCAGAAGGCATGTGGCTGACGGCACAGACCTTGTTCCAGTTAAGTCTCTTGGTGGGGACCTTCACCTGGTACGCCTTCTTCTCCTTCATCCCATGGGGCAGGGAGGGGGCCACTGGGGGTGCGGGGGGCCCTGGAGCTCGGGGGGCACCAGGGGGCGGAGGCGGAGGGGGCGGACCTGACCCAGGAGGGGGCGGTGGGGGGGGAGGAGGCGGGGGTCCTCCACCAGAGAACCCTGGGGGAGGAGGTGGGGGAGGAGGAGGAGGGGGCGGGCCTCCCTGTCCAGGGGGAAGAGGGGGTGGGGGTGGGGGTGGGGGTGGAGGCGGCACCCCCCCTCCTCCAAAACCTGGAAGTGGAGGCGGAGGAGGTGGTGGTGGGGGGGGAGGTGGTGGAGGAGGAGGCACAGGGCCACCACCACCGCCCCCTGTTGCTGATGAAAACGACGGGGGCAGTGGGGGAGGGGGTGGGGGAGGAGGGGGAGGAGGGGCGGAACTGTTGCCGCTCCCTGTGGAAGGTGCTGCAGCTGTTGTTCCCGCCCCACTCGACAGGATTTTGCGTTTCGCCTCCATCACCTGCACAAATGTTGATGTGCTCCGGGATGTAAGACAGCAAAAAATCTTCGATTATCAACATTGTCCATAAACTCAATATCATCTTCTTTTTTTCTTCTGAAGACTCTTTATGCTTCAGCAAAAACGAACTTTAACAAGTCCACTTGACAGCTTATTGAAGTTGTTCACAAAAAAATCATAAAGATTTCAAAGAAGACTTTCCATTATTTTGTTCCTGTTTCAGAATGCATACAAATATATGACAGACAGAATACAACACTCAAAGCCACCAGTTCGTATGTTCCTAGAGAGAGAGTGCTGATCTCAACATGACTAATCTGCACTGTCATTTACAGCATTACTGCAAGCACCTGTCGTAACACTCTCACCCAGTCCCTCTTGCTTTCCTTTGCTCCTCATGTCTCTCCCTCTCTTCACCTGTCTACAAGCACAGCTGCAGAGAATGTGATGACTGGCACAACCACAACAGGTAAACAACCACAAGTGGAGAGGTGATCTAGAAGTAAAGCAGTCACTCAAGAAGTGGGAAAATCTGACCCCACAGGATCAAATCCCACACTTGCCAGTAGTTTCCCCCCCTCCACTGGACCTTGAGTGGTGGTCTAGACACTAGTCATTCCGATGTGATGATACACTGAGGTCTGGTGTGCAGCATGCACTTAGCGCACAGAAAATTCTGAGGAAAAATGCACTCTAATGTATCTGCGTATGTGTACATGTGATTGAAAGCCTGACTGAATACACAGGAAATAAATGACAAATGCCAAAAGGTAGCTATAAGTTGGCCCTGCCCAAGTAGGCACCCGTTGTGCAAATGACTGTGCTAGTAAAGCATTTGGAGTTTGGTCTCTGGCTGAATCGAGGCTCTGTAAGTATCAATGTTGGCAATGACTTCAGGATCCAAGATATACGTAAATGTCCTATCAGTTTAGTCCTTTTCGAGTGCAAGCACTAAAAAGTACATACGTATCAACAATAAACAAATAAACACCTCCTCTTTCAGCTCGGCAATCTGCTGTTCATAGCGGGTGACCTTCTCCTCCAGTCCGGCCACCTTGGCCTCCGACTCCTGTTTGGCCGTCAGGGCCACTTCCAGTTTGGAGTTCGCTTCTTCGATGGCCTGTGTGTCCTCTACCTTGGCTTTCTCTGTCAGGCTGCCTGCAAACACAGATAGGATCACTGCACTTGTCACACCACTGCCCAGCAGGAAAACACACACTCATACACATACACACACACATGCATGCAAGCACATGCTCACAAACACACACACACACATATACACACACATATATACACATGTATGCACACACATACACACACACATGCACACACACATACACACCTACACACACACACACGTGCGCCCACCCAAATGCACGAACACATGTGTACACACACACACACACACACACACACGCACACACACACAGAGAACAGAAAGGACAGATGAAAACAACAAAACTTACTAAGCAAGGGTTCCACATCAATTTCAAATCGTTTGGTGTGACTGAAATCAGGATCCACCCCACTCCTGTGTAGCACAATTTGTGATACACACTCTTCGATCAGCTTGTAGTACTGAGGCCTGCACACACAACATGATTTGTGATAAACACTCCTTGATCAAATTGTAGTACTGAGGCCTGCACACACAACATGATTTGTAATACACACTCTTCAATCGGCTTGTAGTACTGAGGCCTGCACACACAACATGAATTGTGATACACACTCTTCAATCAGCTTGTAGTACTGAGGCCTGCACACACAACATGAATTGTGATACACACTCTTCAATCAGCTTGTAGTACTGAGGCCTGCACACACAACATGATTTGTGATACACACTCTTCGATCAAATTGTAGTACTGAGGCCTGCACACACAACATGATTTGTGATACACACTCTTTGATCAAACTGTAGTACTGAGGTCTGCACACACAGCATGATTTGTGATACACACTCTTCCATCAGCTTGTAGTACTGAGGTCTGCACACACAGCACATACACAATACTTTACTTTCTCCAAAGAGAAAGAAACTTGTGGAGTTAAACACATACAATACACAAGGACCATAGTCACTTGCACTCAAGAATCAGAGTTATTCAATATGCATATGTATAAAAGACATAAAATGCTTTACAGTCGAATTGAAATAAACCACACATACCATAATTACAGCCATATACATACACTAATCACAGTTAAGGAATAAAATACCACACAATAACTAAATAATGATTAAAACATAATACAATAACAGTGTACTTTTCAACAACTGCTTTCTTAAGACATTATTTGGTGCACACATATCCTCTGACACTTTGTATGGTGTCACATGATTAATCATTAATCACGGCTGTTTACTAGTTGAATTGATTTTAAAGTAAAGCTGTATATAGTTTTGTTTGTTTTAAAGCTTTGGAACATTGAAGCATTTGCCTGAAGGAAAAAGGTGCTAATAATTTGCCAGAGTATGGCTGCTGTCGTTTGAAATGCACATGGCTTTAAAAGGTACTCTCACATAGTACAATAACCGCTCTGTCTCATCACTGCACACATTCACGATCTTATTCAACATATTCTTTACATAATTCACTCTTCCAGCACAAATAGTATGGAACAGCATCTTCCTGAACAAAGTGTGTCACTGTTAACCCCTTGGCTGTTGTTGAGAGTACACTGGTCAGTGAAGGGGTGTTGCCAGACTGAGGGTATAGGTCAGGAAGTCGGTACACACTTTATCTGGACTTCCTCCTGTAAGGACTGCATCACTTTAGTTCAGATAAATCAATCACCTCATTCAGAAGTTCAAAAGAAGTCATTTCTTGCGCTTCAAATCCAAGCCACGCTGATCTCATTTCAGTTTCAGCAGTCAAGGAGTTAACATGAAGCAACATGTAATATCAATTTACACCTGTACACTCTCCATGCACATAAGTGAAATCTCAGTATAACTTTACGCAGACGTGGTGTAGTGTATATGGATAAGTCTGTATGCTTCGACACCTTGAAACTGAATCCTGGTTTTGGTTACAGTGCAACGTCTGAAAAGACCATTGCAGTGTGTTGGTTTGCTTTTTTTGCTTTTTTTTTTTTTTGGTTTTGTATTGCTGCTTTTTTTACAAAATAAAGTGAAGAAAAATTTCACTTTTTTGCTTACACAGGTGAGTCACAACCAATCACAAACAGTAAATTCAGGGTTGTGTACGCTCCAGACACCCGGCAAGAGTGGGCACGTCTTCCACCCCCTGCACACCACGCTTTCTGGCCTAGGGGGCAGTTCACATTACCTGGCGAACAGGTCATCACGGATGTAGAGGAGATGTTGCAGGATGGACAGGAAGTAGGGCTCAGCCACTGTGTTCCTCACTGTCTGCAGCAGCAGCCTGAAGCACGCCTCAGGATCACTGGGTCAACGTTAAGTAACGTCTGTTGTGTGAGGAACCCTATAGGTACCATTCTCCAGCATGGAGAACAGATTTCTTTTTGTAAATGTCAGATTAGAAGAAAGAGAAAATATCATAAAACACATACATTCAAATAGAAATAATATATAAATAGGATACACAAAATCAATACATATATCGATAGATATATAGAAAGACAGATATATATATATATATATGTAATGGATATAAAGGTATAGACAGATGGATAGATTGAGAGATAGACATGTGTGTGGAGGAAAAATTGACTAAGACTGGCATTTCTCAAGGGACTTTTGTAACTCATGCCCCACCCATATCCCTCCCCCCAGTGCAAATCAGTTGTTCAAGTCACAAGTTCACCAAGACTGGTTTTGTTGCTGTGTTATCTCCTTCTGATGGAAAACAAAGACACCAGGGCCTGGCCCCACAACCAAACATTTTACTGTCATTAGCAGGGGGCTAAGCAGGTTGTGTCCTAAGCACGTTAAATCAGAACAGGCACGACTGAACACCAGCACACACTTGGCATCCTGAAAAAAAAGAACCCAAGGCAACAAAAGTGTTGTCCTCTCACAAAATTCTGCAGAAAAAA
>NC_134899.1:6741148-6771148 GCF_041734735.1 Babylonia areolata
ATTACTGTTATTATTATCATTATCCTTACTATCATTATCATCATCATCATTATTATCATCACCATCATCATTATTGCTACTGTTGCTAGTCATAGTAGTAGTAGTAGCATAGTAGCAGCAGCAGCAGCAGTAGTAGTAGTATCATTACTGTTATCATACATCCGTAGTAGTCATAGTAGTCATATGATTATTATTATTATTATTATTATCATTTTTATTATTATTATCATTATTATCATCATCATTCTTCAACTTAATATTATTACTATCATTTTTATCATTATCATTATTTTCATTATCTGATAGTAGTCGTAGTCGTAGTAGTAGTAGAAGTAGCAACAGCACCAGCATCAACAACAGCATCATCAACAGCATCATCATCAACAACGGCATCAACAGCACCAACATCATCAACATCAACATGAGCATCAAGACGACGATGCTGCCAGCGTGTGCAGTGACTGACCCGGTGGGGGGCACGAAGCACATGGCAGCCAGCAGGCGGATGGCCTCCAGCATGGTGGGCGGGTCGAAGGGGTCCACCGCCCGCGCCAGGATCGTCAGCGCCTCCTCGTGGTCCACCATCTGCTTCAGGCCATACTGTAACACACACACACACCCCGCGTTATGCATGTAACTCTCACGCCACGTTGCTGCTGTAACGTGCGCACATGTTACTGATGTAGCATACACCATGTTACTGCTGTAATGCACACCATATTACTGCTGTAATGCACACATGGTACTGCTGTAACACACACCACATTACTGCTGTAATGCACACATCTTACTGCTGTAACACACACCACGCTACTGCCGTAATGCACACATCTTACTGCTGTAACACTCTGTTACAACTGCAACATGAACCATATTACTTATGTAACACACATGTTACTGCTGTAACACACACAACATTACTCCTTTACTGTGACACACACAAAATTACTGCTGTATAGTAACACACATGTTACTGCTGTGACGCATACCAAGCCACCACTGTAAGTCACTACGTTACTGCTGTTCAATACAATACAATACAATACAATCCATAGGCCATGCAGAACACTTTTTACAATTTGTTTTGAAAGAGGACAGAGTAATGTGGCATTCCTTATTACATCTTCATACATGTTATTTCATCTGACTCAAAATTATGTGTGCATCCAAAGCCTTGGCACTCACACAAGTCTCCCAGCCCACAGACAAGCTTGACACACACAGGAACACGATAAAGTTTGAACTAAAATGTCAAAGAGTAAAACTCAAGCTGAATAAAAGTTTCAGTTTCAGTTTCTCAAAGAGCAGTCACCGCATTCGGACAAATCCACATAAACTACACCACATCTGCTAGAATTTTGCCAGAAGACAACGCTCTCATTGCCATGGGTTCTTTTTCTGTGCACCTAGTGCATACTGCAGACTGGACCTTTGTTTATCGTCTCATCCGAATGACCAGATGCTCAGTTTGATTTTGCAGTGAAGCTTGGAAGAAAGGGCGGAAGCTGGATTCAAACCAAGACCCTAACAGACTCTCTGTACTGACAGATGTGCGTCTTGACTAACCAGTCTGCCACCTATCCCCTGAAGAACGATGCTGAATAAAAACTAAAACACAGCAGCTTTATAGATCGGACAGTGAAATAAAGCACCATGCGTGGAGTGCTGGCCAAGTGGTAACACGTCCACCTACAAAGCAACAGAATCTGACAGCACTGGACTGAATCCCTTACCAACCAGTATTTTCTCCCCTCCTCTACACCTTCAGTGATCATCTGGACGTTGGTCATTCGGATGAAATGATAAACTGAGATACCATGCACAGCCTGAATTTCACACAGATAAATCTGTTGTTATGACAAAGAGTACTTCAGTACAATGTAATACAATACAACAACACAAAACAACACAACACAATGCCATACCATACAATACATTACAATACAATACAGCACAATACAACACAGATCACACTGACATTCCACACTGACCACACACAGCATAATTTGATGATGAATGGAGAGACAAGTCCCACTACTCACCTTGTTGTTCATGTAGGCCTTCAGGCAGCGGACGCACTCAAAGGTACTTTTCCTCTCTGTTTTACTGGGGGAGGGAAGAATATCATGAAGCAGAAATTTTATTATTAAGTAATTGTGTGAGAATGTGTGTGTGTGTTTGTGTGTGTGTGTGTGCGTGTGTGTGTCTGTGTCTTGTGTGTGTCTGTGTGTGTGTATGTGTAAGAGTCACAAGCATGTGTATGTGCGTGTGAGCGTGTGTGTGTGTGTACGTAAGCATGCACGATCATGTGTGCATAACTGCACATGTGTGTGGGCCTGTGCTTGTGTGAGCACATGTGATTGAGCGCACGCACATGTGTGTAACAAAGATGTAACAGAGTAACAGAACAATGGGCAAAAAATGTGATGTATAAAAAAAACAACTATATCATGACTGATTATCAAACAAATCCAAATTTAAAACAAATCAATCTGTCTTCGTTTTGCATTCATTGCTCTACACATCAATCTATTCTATCATAAACAAAAGCATGCATTACATAATGTTTATTTTCCATATTTTATTTTCCACAGGAATAAAATAAATGAGAACTTATACAAGTGAATGAGCAACTTACCAACTGCAGACTTCCTTACTTTTCAAAATAAACATGTGAGAAGAAAAACATCTTATGCATTCTATACACCATACTTATTTCACTTTCAGCAAAATTTGAAATAAAAAATCCACAGCATTACACACTTACTTATCACAGCAATAGGTCAAGTTTCTCAATATTGCGTTCAGCCCTCGTTCACCAAACTCTGTCGCCCAGCTGAAATAAAAGAAACAGCCAAGTTAGAATACACCACATGGAAACATTCTTTTTTTTTTAAATTTATTTATGAAAAAAAAAAACCACACAACCCCCCCACACACCCTAATCTTTTTATCGTTGTTTTGTTTTTTTTTGAAAAAACAGAAACACTAATAAATTTTATCTTGCTCAAAGCTGAGTTTTTATTCTTAGTACATACTCAAACAAAAAACTTGTTCAGACATATCTGCATGTGTATACAATACATATGCACATATGTACGCACAGTGTTCAAGTAAATGCATATTCACACACATGCACACACAGACTACTGTTTTTAGCTTGTATAAATTTCTTCCTCAATACTTTATTGTGAACACTTTACAACAAACAATCCTTTGTCTTTGTATGGCTCTACCTGTTCATCACACATCATTCACACACACACACACACACACACACACACACACACACACACACACACACACCCTTTATTGCAATGAATGTGCATGTTCTGACAGTGCAGCAATGTGATGCATTCAGGAACAGGTTACACAAATGACTAAGAAACAGAGTTCAGACTTTATCATGACCTCAGAAAATAAGAAAGATTTCCGTGTAAGCACTCTGTCTCTCTCCCTCTCTCTCTTCTCTCCCTCTCTTTCTCTCTGTCTGTCTCTCTCTATCTCTCTCCCTCTCTCTTTCAGTCTTTGTCTCTGTTTCTCTCTCTCTGTATCTCTCCCTCTCTCTTTCAGTCTTTGTCTCTGTTTCTCTCTCTCTATCTCTCTCCCTCTCTCTTTCAGTCTTTGTCTCTGTTTCTCTCTCTCTGTATCTCTCCCTCTCTCTTTCAGTCTTTGTCTCTGTTTCTCTCTCACTGTATCTCTCCCTCTCTCTTTCAGTCTTTGTCTCTGTTTCTCTCTCTCTGTATCTCTCCCTCTCTCTTTCAGTCTTTGTCTCTGTTTCTCTCTCACTGTATCTCTCCCTCTCTCTTTCAGTCTTTGTCTCTGTTTCTCTCTCTCTATCTCTCTCCCTCTCTCTTTCAGTCTTTGTCTCTGTTTCTCTCTCTCTGTATCTCTCCCTCTCTCTTTCAGTCTCTGTCTCTGTTTCTCTCTCTCTGTATCTCTCCCTCTTTCTTTCAGTCTCTGTCTCTGTTTCCCTCTCTGTATCTCTCCCTCTCTCTTTCAGTCTCTCTCTCTCTCTCTCTCTCTGGCACACAGACACACCCTCCACCCCCTCTCTCTCTCTCCCTCCTCACCTGACAGGCTTGCTGGTGAGGGAGACCCTCTCTCTCTCCTCTCCTTCCCCCCTCTCTCTCCCTCCTCACCTGACAGGCTTGCTGGTGAGGGAGACCCTCTCTCTCTCCTCTCCTTCCCCCCTCTCTCTCCCTCCTCACCTGACAGGCTTGCTGGTGAGGGAAACCCTCTCTCTCCCTCCCTCCCTCCCTCTTTCCCCCCTCTCTCTCTCTCATCCCCTCCTCACCTGACAGGCTTGCTGGTGAGGGAGACCCTCCCTCTCCCTCCCTCCTTCCTCCCCTCCCCCAAAACACCCCCTCTCTCTCCCTCCTCACCTGACAGGCTTGCTGGTGAGGGAGACCCTCCCTCTCCCTCCCTCCTTCCTCCCCTCCCCCAAAACACCCCCTCTCTCTCCCTCCTCACCTGACAGGCTTGCTGGTGAGGGAAACCCTCTCTCTCCCTCCCTCCCTCCTCTCTCTCCCTCCTTCCCCCCTCTCTCTCTCTCCCTCCCCCCTCTCTCTCCTTCCCCCCTCTCTCTCCCTCCTCACCTGACAGGCTTGCTGGTGAGGGAAACCCTCTCACTCTCCCTCCCTCCTCTCTCTCCCTCCCTCCCCCCCCCCCTCTCTCTCTCCTTCCCCCCTCTCTCTCCCTCCTCACCTGACAGGCTTGCTGGTGAGGGAAACCTCTCTCTCCCTCCCTCCCTCCTCTCTCTCCCTCCTTCCCCCCCTCTCTCTCCTTCCCCCCTCTCTCTCCCTCCTCACCTGACAGGCTTGCTGGTGAGGGAAACCTCTCTCTCCCTCCCTCCCTCCTCTCTCTCCCTCCTCCCCCCCCCCCCCCTCTCTCTCCTTCCCCCCTCTCTCTCCCTCCTCAACTGACAGGCTTGCTGGTGAGGGAAACCTCTCTCTCCCTCCCTCCCTCCTCTCTCTCCCTCCTCCCCCCCCTCTCTCTCCTCCCCCCCTCTCTCTCCCTCCTTAACTGACAGGCTTGCTGGTGAGGGAAACCTATCTCTCCCTCCCTCCCTCCTCTCTCTCCCTCCTTCCCCCTCTCTCTCTCCCTCCCTCCCTCCTTCCCCCCTCTCTCTCTCCCTCCCTCCCCCCTCTCTTTCCCTCCTCACCTGACAGGCTTGCTGGTGAGGGAGACCCTAAGGGACTGGAGCACCTGCAGACGTCTGTCCCCCTTCAGGTCAGGGTTCAGCAGCTCCTTGACAAACGCCTGGGGGCTGTCCAGCTCCCCACCCCTCGGCTGTTTAACACGTGCAGTCCATGGAATATCATTATTATTATGACAGGAAGTGTAGAGTACAGCCTTGTCACACAGTCCTAAATGGACCTCCATAACAGCATTGTCATCATCATCATCATTGCCATCCTCCTTCATCATCAATATTTTAAAAAGCCCCAAATAATACGGCCTTTCATGCCCCGTTTTCATAGTAACCTCAGTTTCGAAACCCCTCCACTTCCGTGCTTGGGGTGAGTCTTGTCAAGGTCTTCAGTGTCGGTGGATTCATGGGGGGCTGCCATTGGATGGATGTGGTGGCGGTTTCCACTCTGGGGGAGACGCTCCCTCAGTCTGGTTCAGCGACTGAGCCATTATTGTCGTTAGTAGGGGGCTTAGTAGGTGGTGTCCTAAGAACGTTAAATCAGAACAGGAACTACTGAACACTACCAAAGTGACTCAGCAGCAGTGCAGGGTCTCCTCTGGTGTGTAGCCTCCTGGCAACCTAACATCAATGGTTCCTGGTGGACTGCCAGCACTGGGACTGTGACAGACGAACCCGGGTATGGGTGTGTATAGGGGACTCGGAATGAGCGCACGTGAGTAATGAAACAGTGCAGATCATCACTCACACATGCTCAAATCATTGTAGACCACAATTGTTTGGGCAGAATGATCAAGACTATTATAATCACATATTCATCACAAAAATGGTCACCTATCAATTACATTTATTTTCATGTGTCCAAATCACACAGTGCAAGTATTTATTCTGTGAGGCCATAATTATGTTTTGCCAGAATAATATGCATGGCACTGCACTGACTGCACACAGGAATCCTGAAAACTTTATTTAAAAAAAAAAAAGCATTTATCATTTATTCAGCATCTAACAAAGCAGTATTTTTGATAAAAGAAGTAAGCCGCCACAGGTAATGGATAACATAATTATAATAATCCTCTAATAACACACTTTATAAAAACAACAACAAAAAACAAAAAAAACAACAACAACTGGTGCTCCTTGAAACTATTTCAACATGTATACATGCCATGATGTGACATTTGGTATCTTGTTTATCTTGTTCTTTATTATTTGTTATTGTTCTTCATCTTATTATTACTATTATAAGTATTATCATATTGAAAAAACCCTTGTATCTTAACAGATTAATGATTTTTTTCTTCTTCTTTTTTTTTCGATGATCATTGATGGACCAAATGTTTTGCTATGTGAATGTTGAATCACATTGATGTCGTGAAAAGTCAAAATATAACCTTGTGAACAAGGGGGAAAAAAAAGAAAAGAAAAAAAAGCAGTATTTTGTTTTGGATCTTTTATTATTGCTGTCACTTTTCTAATGTTTATGCTTTTATGTGCTGTTGTTTTTTTGTGTATTTTTGTTTTGGTTTGGTTGTGTGTGTGTGTGTGTGTGTGTATGTGTCTGTCTGTCTGTCTGTCTGTGTGTCTGTGTCTGTCTGTCTGTGTTGTTGTTGTTTTGTTTTGTTTTGCTTTGTTTTTTGTTGTTGTTATTGTTTTTGTTTGGAGTGTGTGTGTGTGTGTGTGTGTGTGCGTGTGTGTGTGTGTGTGTGTGTGTGTGTGCGTGTGTGTGTGTGTGTGTTATTTTGCTTCTGATTTTGTCTGCCTAGGATATTTTCTTCTGTTCTTTTCTCTTTTTTTTCAGAAAGTGTCCTTGTTTCTGAACTAACCCTTTACAAGGTAATCATTTATAGTTTTGTAACATTCATTTGACATTTGTACACAGTGGTATGATATTTTCCATTCCAGTGGCAGTCAGTGACACTGTGCAACAAGAAAGGTAGGCAAAGAGAACAACTGACATGTGTGTGTGTGTGTGTGTGTGTGTGTGTGTGTGTGTACATGCACGCTTATAATGCGTGTGCTTGTGTGTCTGTGTGTCTGAGTGGCTGTGTGAGTGTCACTGTATGGGTGTAAGAGCATGTGAATATGCATATGCGCAAATATTATGTGTACATGTGTTTGCTTGTACGTGTGTGGATGGGTGGGTTTATGTGTATGTTTTTACATTACCAGTCAGAATATATGTGGATAAAAAATGGGGGTGGAAAATATTCTAAAATAAAAGCACACACACACACACACACACACACACACACACACACACACACACACACAGTGACACACACAAATGCAAAAGAAGATAAGACACAAGTACATTCACAATCTTGCTGATAAACCATTCCATCAATTTTCCATCAGAGGATTAAACAAAACTGACATGGATGTCAGCGTAATCATACACAAAAAACAGAAAATATATGTCTAATAACAAGCATACAAAAGCAACAATTGTCAATGGGTACCTCATGCATCCCCTTGCAGCCAAACACACAGGACAGTAAGAGTTCTTCATCAAGTCCAGAAAAAGACAAAAAATATTCAAGGTTTTCAACAACAACAACAAAATACAGACAAATGGATGAGCAAGGCAGAAAATAGGAAAGAAACAACAGGAAAAAAAATTAAAAAGAAAAGCCTGGAAACAAAAGAGAGCGTTGGAAAAGAGGAAAATTCCAGCACAGAATTTCCAAAGGGTGTGGGGGGGGGGGGGGGGATCCTGCTGATACTGAAAGCACCCCCGCTCCCCCCCAGCCCCCTACCCCTGGCATCCCCACATGGGTGTGTAGGGCAAGTGTGACACACCTCTCATGGTGCCTGCATCAGTGTGACTTTCTGCTCCTTTCTGTTCTCTGTATAATTATGTTGTTGAGGTGTTGTGTGGGGGAGAGGGACGGTGAGTGATTTTTCAGCATCGTGATTCTGGTTGTATATCATTTTGGACATTGTGAGATATGTAATTCACTCATGGTTTCGAGTATTTGGATGGTTTTAGGAACTGTGATATTGTTTTATGAACTATTGTATTTGTGTGCAGCATTGTGATATGAGATTCCATCATTTAGGTACTGTGGGGTTTCATATGCATTCTAAGTGCTATGTTGTGCATAATGTTTTTATTGTGTGTACGTATATATTTATATATATACATTACAGGTAGATTTGATCTAGAAGATGTCATTTTTGGAATTTAAATGCATAGCACGTTTTACACTGTACAGCACAACTGAGCATATATAAGTTAAATAACAAGAAGAAGAATTGTAAATATTATCATCATTATCATTACTACAACTACTACTGCTACTATCATTATTACCATTACTATCATTAATATCATCATTATTACTATTACTATCATTAATAACAATGATAATAATAATAAATCATTATTATTATCATCATCATCATTATCATCATTATCATTATTATTATCATCATCATCATTGTCATTACTATTATTATTATTATTATTATTATCATCATCATCATCATCGTCATTATTATTATTATTATCATTATTATTATTATTGTTGTTGTTGTTGCTGTAACTGTAAGCATTAGTAGTACTAGTACTAGTACTAGCAGAGTTATCATCATTACTGACTGACCTTGGCAGCCCCTTTCATGTGCATGCTGAGCATGTTGCGCTTGGACCCCATGTCTCTGGCCCTCAGGGGAGCTTTCTTCTCCTCTGTCAGGTTCATGTCGTCCTGCACACAGTGTCAGCATATGTCATTACACGTCAATTATCACACACGTATCAACAAACATGTCAATTATCATACAAAAGAGTTGACACACGCGTCAATTATCATACACAGTGTTGACATAACATGTCAATCATCATACACATTGGTGACATACATGTCAGTTATCACAGTGTTGACATACATTGACGTCAATTATCATACACATTGGTGACATACATGTCAATTATCATACAGCTTTCTTCTCCCCTGTCAGGTTCATGTCAATTATCATACACAGTGTTGACATGTCAATTATACACAGTGCTGACATGTCACTTATCATACACAGTGTTGACATGTCAATTATCATACACATTGCTGACATACATGCCAATCACCATACACATTGGTGACATGCATGCCTATTAAGTATTATCATACTCATTGGTGACATACATGTCAATTATCATACAGCCTTCTTCTCCTCTGTCAGGTTCATGTCGTCCTGCACATTGACACACCACAACAATGTTAACGTGTATATTAGGAGTCCATTCAGCATCACCTTCCATGGCAGATTTTCTGCTGGGATCATGACAATGAATTATTGTCATAATCAGGAGGAACATTTCGTAATCAATAACAAGTGCAAATAACAACAAAGAAAAAAAGAAATAAAGGCAAGAATCGTGAATACACAAAAGAAAAGAATTGGGAGTAGGAGAAGGGGAAGTTAAACTAAAAGGACAGGGGGTTCTGTGGGATACAGGGAAGGTAAGTGGGGGGACGGGGAGGGGGAAGAGAATGTGGGGTTTGAGGGAAGGGGGTTTAGGGGGTACAGAGGGGGTAAGTGGAGGGATGGGGAAGTGCGGGTTGAGGGGGGGAAGGGGGGGGGGTAGGTGGTACAGGGAAGGTAAGTGGGGGGAGAATGTGGGGTTTGAGGGAGGATGGGGGTCAGGGGGTACAGGGAAGGTAAGTGGAGGGGGGGGGGAGGAAAAGTGGGGTTTGAGGGAGGGGGGGTTTAGGGGGTAAAGGGAAGGTAAGTGGGGGGAGGGGAAGTGGGGTTTGAGGGAGAGGGGGTTAGGGGGTACAATGGAGGTAAGTGGGGGTGGGGAGAATGTGGGATTTGAGGGAGGGGGCTAAGAGGTTACAGGGATGGTAAGTGGGGGGAAGGGGAAGTGGGGTTTGAAGGGGGGTGGGGGGGTAGGGGGTACAGAGGAGGCAAGTGGGGGGGAGAATGTGGTGTTTGAGGGAGGGGGCTATAGATATACAGGGGAGGGAAGTGAGTGGGGTTTGAGGGAGGGGGGATTTAGGGGGTACAGGGGAGGGAAGTGGGTGGGGTTTGAGGGAGGGGGGATTTAGGGGGTACAGGGGAGGGAAGTGGGTGGGGTTTGAGGGAGGGGGGATTTAGGGGGTACAGGGGAGGGAAGTGGGTGGGGTTTGAGGGAGGGGGGATTTAGGGGGTACAGGGGAGGGAAGTGGGTGGGGTTTGAGGGAGGGGGGATTTAGGGGGTACAGGGGAGGGAAGTGGGTGGGGTTGGAGGGAGGGGGGATTTAGGGGGTACAGGGGAGGGAAGTGGGTGGGGTTGGAGGGAGGGGGGATTTAGGGGGTACAGGGGAGGGAAGTAGGTGGGGTTTGAGGGAGGGGGGATTTAGGGGGTACAGGGGAGGGAAGTGGGTGGGGTTGGAGGGAGGGGGGATTTAGGGGGTACAGGGGAGGGAAGTGGAGGGAGAATGGGGGGTTACAGGGGAGAGGTTTGGGGGGAACAGGGGAGGGAAGTGGAGGGAGGGGAAGTGGGGTTTGAGGGGAGGGGGGTGGGGGTACAAGTGAGGTAAGTGGGGGAGAGAATGTGGGGTTTGAGGGAAGGGGGCTAAGGGGTAAAGGGGAGGGAAATGGGGGGAGAATATGGGGTTACTGGGGAGAGGGTTGGGGGGGAACAGGGGAGGGAAGTGGAGGGAGGGGAAGTGGAGTTAGAGGGGAGAGGGTTGGGGGGAACAGGGGAGGGAAGTGGAGGGAGGGGAAGTGGAGTTAGAGGGGAGAGGGTTGGGGGAACAGGGGAGGGAAGTGCGGGGAGGGGAAAGTGGGGTTTGAGGGGAGGGGCTGGGGGTACAAAGGAGGGAAGTGGGGGGGAGAATGTGGGGTTAGAGGGGAGAGGGTTGGGGGGAACAGGGGAGGGAAGTGGAGGGAGGGGAAAGTGGGGTTTGAGGGGAGGGGGTTGGGGGAACAGGGGAGGGAAGTGCGGGGAGGGGAAAGTGGGGTTTGAGGGGAGGGGCTGGGGGTACAAAGGAGGGAAGTGGGGGGGAGAATGTGGGGTTTGAGGGGAGGGGGTTGGGGGAACAGGGGAGGGAAGTGCGGGGAGGGGAAAGTGGGGTTTGAGGGGAGGGGGTTGGGGGTACAAGGGAAGGACGTGTGAGAGGGGAAGGGGGTAATGGGGTAGGCGAAATGGATGGGAAACTAGATGTGGAAGTTTTGTGTGAAACTCGGAGTATGTGTATGAAATTGCATATGGTAAGATGTGTGAGAGGAAAACTTTCGAGAGCATGGTACTTCACTGTAAACCTTGCCTAAGCTGAACCAACAAGGAGTACTACTCACACAGCACACAAAATATGATACATACTCAAAATCATTACTTTTTATTTTAAATGATAATGATACCAGAGTTTAGGTTTGGTTCAGCACAGTATTGTTCTTCCTCCCACATGTTTCTATACCTATAGTGATGATGCCTTTTTCCTTGAACACTTTCTATACCTTTACAGTTTCTGCTTTTACTTAATGTGTCAGTCTGAGAGTACGCATGTTTTTCTTTACTTATTTTGTTGTGGTTTGTTGTTGTTGTTGTTGTTGTTTTCTTCTTTTTTGTTGTTGTTGTTTGTGTGTGTGTGTGTGTGTGTGTTTGTATAAGTGAATATATGAATGCATACATGCGCCAGTGCCTACATATGTTATTAATGTGTGTGGGGGGGTGTGCACTATGGGATGCACACTGATGCTGAGAGTATGACTTTGAGGGCGTGTGCAGCTCTCTTAAGAGGCTACAAGAGTCGAGCCTGAGTTCGCCTCCTCCCTGCATTACAACATACTTGACAATCTATAAGGGGAGGCATGTGAATAGGTCTGTGTGTTGTGTGTGTGTCTGTGTGTCTGTGTGTGTGTGTGTGTCTGTGCGAGCTTGTGTGTGTGTGTGTGTGTGTGTGTGTGTGCGTGTGTGTGTACACACGCACACGCCCCTATGTGTTTGTGTGAGAGAATGTGTGCGTGTGCATGTGTGTGTGTGTGTGTGCATGTGTGTGTGTGTGTGTGTGTGTGTGTGTGTGTGTGTGTGTGTGTGTGTGTGTGTGTGCATGTGAAAGAGAGAAACAGAGACCTAGGCAGTTATAAAGACAGACGGACAGACAGAGTTATTTATGTGTGCTTTGTGGGGCGAGGCAAGGTCTTGACAAGTGGTCTGAGGTCCACACCTCTGTGTAGGACACACCCTGAGTTGCATTCATGAACAATCAACTCTCTAGGAAAAAAAAAGGGGGGGGATTGTATAGTAATTAGTATTGCATTGTTGTAAACTGTATCACTTTTTATCATAGCAGATTCCTCTGTGTGAAATTGGGCTGCTCTCCCCAGGAAAAGCATGTCACCACAGAGCAGTGCCATCCACCTTTGTTTTGTTTTGTTTTTGTTTTTTCTTTCTTTTTTTATGTCTGCCAGAGTATTTGTTCTCATATCAAATTAGGTTTTTCTACAGAATTTTTGTTCCAGAGACAATACTTGTATTGCCATGGTGCTTTCAGCTGCACTACGTGCACGCTGCACACAGGATCTCGGTTTATCAACCAAAAGACTAGCACCCAGACCACCACCCAAGGTCTAGTGGAGGGGGGAGTATAAATCCGGGTTCATACAGGACTCGAACCCGCTTCCTACTTGAGCACATTACCACTAGGCCACTGTTCCACTAATGATGCAATTCATACACACAGATTATAAAGACTATGATCTACACTTTTTTTTTCACTTTAATAAAAAAAAATGTCTTCCTTTCTCTCAAAACTAAAGTTAATAGTTTCATTTCCACACTCCATCCCCTCCATCTAATACTTACTCACCCATCTAACTACCCGCACAAAGAATTTTCATGTGTTTTAATCACAGTCAAAACAAATGCTGCAGCAGATCTGGTTTGGTGCCTTGTACTTGTAACACATGCTGCACAGTGACAACTGTCCCGGTTTCTTCTTAGAAGATCTCACAGTCTAAGCACCAAAGTCTGGTCAATAAAAACAGCTACAAGAAAGGTCTGGGGGGGTGGGGGGGGGGGAAGAAAAAGCATACCTGGAAGAATTTTCGATCCATTAATAAAACCATGCGTCTGCACTTCCAGAGACTTGGTAAATATAAATGTTTGCTGGAATGTGTGTGTGTGTGTGTGTGTGTGTGTGTGTGTGTGTGTGTGAGTGTGAGAATGAATAAATTCAAAAAAAGGATATTGAGATAGGCACAATAACAAAATTAAGAAAGAAAAGCGCAACAAAAAGAAAGAAAATGGATATATCTAGGGAGAAGAGAGAGAGTGAGAGAAAGAGAGAATGAATGATTTGATATGAGTTTATTCAGTTTAAGGCCAAAACCTCATTTGAAGGGTTGCGAACAGAGGCAGGGATAAAGCCTGTCCATATATATGTGTTCGTTCGTTCTTTAGTTTAGCATCTTTTCACTATCAGTGATATTAGATGATATATATCATACGTGTGTGCAATTGCTGGTGCATACTTATTATTTGCCACCAGTTTATCTCATATGTCCCCCAGTTTTCCAATCTTTCTGCTTATTTGACTTCTTTTTAGTTTGCTTGTTTGGGGCAGGTGTGGGGTTGGGGCAGGTGTACGGAGTGTCCTTTCTTTACTCTGCATCATCCAAAACCACAACATTACATACAAATGTGGAAACAAACATAACCCATAAAATAATAACGCACCAACAACTTGTAACAAAAGAACAACTAGGTCAAAAGCAACAACATCAATAATAATTCATTATATTAACAACAATGTTTATTCACAGATTAAAATGCTGCCTCCAAATTCCAGACCAAAAACAAAACAAAAAACACGCCTCAAATTTCTTCTTGTCTTCTTCTGAAAGAAGCCACTGCACATAAAACACCTTACTGTAAAGGGCAGACGAAATACAGAACTCCTCATCAGACAGAGACAAACAAACTGGAAAATCAATACACACAGACCTGAAGCCCTTCCACACCTGACAACTGACTAAATCTATCCCATGATGAAACCAGGTCTATTCTTGTGTCGGCTCACAGCCAATCCTTCAATACCTTGTTGGGTAAAGAAGGGTTACTTCAATACTTTTGTGTGACTGCAGAGAGACTGACAGAATGACAGTGCAGACAGCCAAGTTTTCAGGCTTTTCTTGCTGACGCAATCTGCATCTAATTCAATCAGAAGTCAGTGAACGGAACCTCATAAAGCACCTGTCTGTCTAAGAGACAGAAAAACCAGCAGACGGCGAACAGGAGGGTTATTTCTTCTGGCAAGAACCCAGATTTTTTTTTTTTTTTTTAAGCTATAAATTCAGCCACACCGAAAAGAAAAGGCATTGTAAAATATGTCTATTGGAAGTAAGGAGGTTTTGTGACAGCCAGTCAATGCTCTTGTGGTTGATTAGAAGTATTTGTACAAGAAGTACAGGCGCCTTACAACAGTTACACACATCACTTACAAGTTTCTCATACATGCAATAGATCTACCCAAACTGAACAACAAAAATCATGTTTTTTGTCCACTTTCTGCAAACTCTTTGTTGCACCTTTACATTTGTATAATGTACACATGTAAAACTGTTTTTATTCAGTTCTTTTAGATGAAAAGCAAAAAAAAAATAATCATATTTTTTTAAGTTTCTTGACCTGGTTATTTCCAACCAAGACTAAACCCAACTACAAACATTTTACCTCACTCATGGGAGAACAACTGAGTATTTTGTGTATAATGTGAATGTCTGTGTGTGGCTGGTTGGGTGTGACTGGTTGTGCAGATTTTTGTGAAAGAAGACATTGTTACATACATGATACAGTCAGCTGTCTTCAAACCTCTGAGCTTCCTCTCACTGAATCATCCTCTCTGTCTCTCATGGGAATTCCACAATGGAGTGTATGCATAAAATTATGCATATATGTGTGTGTGTGTGTGTGTGTGTGTGTGTGTGTGTGTGTTTACCTGTGTTTGTACCCTGTGAATATATGTATGCATGCATGTTTGTGTGTTTCTGCATGTATCATTGTATGCCTGTGTGTGCGTATGTGTGTATGTGCGCACATGTGTACACACATACACATGCACAATGTTGCATTTGTTTGGTACTAGTATTTATAAGTAGTCTAAACTGACCATTTCCTGCCCACTTTTCTCTTCCTGTCTTACACCCCCTGCCCTCTCCTCTCTCTCTCCTATCTCAGTCGCTGCTCTGTCTCTCTCTCTCTCTGTCACTCTGTGATACTGTGTACAGATACTGTCCAGCCTATTACAGGCCTCTCCTTATGAATCCAATAACCATGAAATGAAACTCATCCATGCGTAGACCACTGTACACACTCTGTCAGGCACCAGCTTACATGCTCACTAATCCTGCTAGGGTTAACATAAACATGCCTTTCTTTTTCCCATTCAGCTTTCTTCAGGCAAAAACAAAACAAAAATACCCCCAAGAAGAAAGAAATAAAGGAAACAGGGCAAAGAAGGAAAAACGAGTTTTTCCTGAGATTCTGATTAGTTTCTGGGCGCACTTTGAAAACTGCATTGCATAGTTATGGGTGAAAGAATGTCTCGTGTATACAATTGTTCACACACGCACTCTCTCTCTCTCTCTCTCTGTCTGTCTCTCTCTCTCCCTGTCTCTCTCTCTCTCGCCCACACATACAATCCACAAAGAAGCGATAATAAATAATCACACAGATGAAATTATGCTAATAATTTTGTGTTCTATAAAGTTATAATTTTGTGTTCTAGAAAGTAATACTTTGCATCAAGCTGAAAATAATTTGACTGATTACTCATTTGTTTATTTTTTGCACCATCTGAAAAGTTTATCATTAAAGAGTTTCAGTAAGTAACTAATCTCCTTTCATACTAAAAGCTGGTATTTTCCCTTCAAATATTATATATTCTAAAGTTTATCCTTTTTAATATTGTGCCACTTATGCCTGATCTTCCAAAAGTGAATAAATAAATAAATAAATAATATACAGAATGACCCAAAGTGCATCACTAACCTGTTATCCGATTATAGAACAAATATTTATCAAGGAGTCAAATTCATGTTATATATTATACAACATACATGTCCACTTACAGTCCTGGTTACATTCACAAAGCTCTGTTTGTGTAATAGTGGTAATACACACACTGACACTGAAATTTTTTTCTGAATACTGATGAGTGCTGTGTCAACATCATCTTTGTGACATCTTACTGTTGTAAATGTATGTCTCTGGCAAACAAAGGGTTTAGCTACACATCTACAGATATATATATATATATATATATATATATATATATATATATATATATATAAACTACTCCCAGTATGTGTGTAGATTTATATCAGTTTGTGTGTGTGTGTGTGTGTGTGTGTGTGTGTGTGTGTGTGTGTGCAAGTGCACGCACGCATGCACATACATGTACAGAGTGTGATGTGTGAGTCTGTGTGTATTTTTTAGTGTTCACATGTGGTTTCACAGCATGTTCAGTTCAGTTCAGTGTGTGTGTTAGTGTGTGTGTGTGTGTGTGTGTGTGTGTGTGTGTGACATCTTCTGTTGCAGGTATCTGACAAAGGACTTAGCTACATATCTACATATCTAAAAAAAACTACTTTCAGCATGTGTGAATAGGCCTGCATGCCTGCGTGTGTGCAAGTGTGCATGAGTATATTCATCGTTCCTCCCCAAATAAAACCAAAACAATGAAGTTGTTTATTTTTAGCATACATGTACAGCATGAAACTGTTAAGTACAATATGCACTCAACCTGACTTGAAAAACTGAGAAATAAACAATCTGAATGGTGGATAAAACAAAAAACAAAAACAAACAAACAAAAACAGAAACTTACAGTAACAGGCTTACTTACCAACATCTGCTCGAAGCGTTCATTGACTTCATATTCAGCGATGGAATCCACATCCACAGATTCGCCTCGCGATTCCGCCCCTGGGAACTCAAAAGCTGCATCTTCTGCCAGGGGAGATTTTGCAGCTGACGATACAGATTTCTTCTTCTCCTTGCCCCAGAACCCTGCCCCCACCTTGGACAGCTGTGGATCAATTCAAAGCCACAGTTCCCATTGAAAAAGATGCCTTTCCAAAACATACAGACATTTCCACATAAATATTAACAAACACATAGTTTTAATTTACATACAGCACACTATCATACTATGTAATTCTCTTTAATGAGTACTCAAGTACTGTGAATGTGCAGTAATCAATCTACCTGGCATATTAACTAGGTATATGATCAGTATTCATCATAGATCACCTCAGTGATTCAGCTATTTTATTTTGTTTCAACTCTACACAAGCCCAACAGGATAAACACATTGTTTGACACACAGTGCACACATACACACACAAATATGCGCATGTACACACACACACACACACACACACACACACACACACACACACTGCATGTGCATCCATACCAATGCCAAAACAAACATAGTCTTAAACCCTAAATAAATGTCATTTTGACTTGACCTACACCTGTATAAAGTAGTTCAAGTCAGACAAATGCATGGCAATGATCATACTTCTTTAATCTTCTCTCTGCTTTAATGAAGTAGGGAAAAAAACTGGGACGATTTCTGCTAAGATAATGTTTTGAATAAACCAGGAAAAAATCTCATCCAAGTCAATAATTAGGGACAAGATTACATGGAATGATGGATATGATTGTGAAGATCGTAATGGAGAAAAGAAACCTTTCTCAATCAGTACAGTAGCAGTAGCAGCATTTTTTTTAAATCTACAGATACTTATCCAATTGGTTTTGGGGCAACATCACGCACTATTTGCACACTGTCCCGGACAATTATGCATAAAAATGTGTCACCAAAAAAAGAACAATAATGCTTTCTCGTATCATCAATCTGCTTATCTCTTGCATAAAAATGTATCATCTGCTGGATCTATCAAACTAGTAGGAGGAGTTTGTATTATACTCCATGTTTGGTGTTATATATACAAACCATGTCAAACTGATGCAAACTAGGCCTATCGGTTTGCTCTGCTTGGCCAAATTTTGCGCGTCTATTCTATTGCTTTTACTGTTATTATTGTTGCTGCCAATGAAAACACAGCATGTTTTCTGTAAATAATCAATTGAATCCACCATTCCAGGCAATTCATTCAAAGTATTTTATGTCAGGAAATAAAAGGCGCATTTAAAGATATGACTGCAGACACAATATATTTGGCTGAAGTTTTCCAAAACAGAATTATCAAACTGAACAATGAAGCTAATCAGCAGGCACAAACCACCAGGTATCTATATATTAATTACTGTTCGATACTGCTGTTTGTTGTTGTCATATATTTCATTCAACTATTAATTTCAAGGCAAGTATCACGTTTGCCATACATATATGGCCTGTGTATGTAGGCGATACATTGAATAACAGACCCATGCCCAGTACATTTAAATCATTATCTTATCCCTGCCTTTCTGTAATGACTTCTAACTTCTGAAATTATTATATCCGTGACGCTGTTTTCATGTCAGTAAAGCTATATTTATTGCAAATGTCATGATGATCAAAACAGCTGACCTTGTAAACACAAAAGCGAACAAGACATCAAAATTCTGCGCTGAAAATCAAAACCTATAATCATTGTGAATGGGACATGAGATGAGGTTCTAGTATCAAAAGTTTACAAACAATAAATGGGCGTGGGTCCACCGTGGTGAGCAATTTAACCGTCATGCTGAGGAAATTAATATCGTTCAACTTACAAGACTGTTTCGTTTCTCGACACGTTGTTTTTCTTTCCTCGACGACATGTTTTCACAGTTTCTGACTTACAGTACACCGTATTCTGAAGGTACACACAGTGTGTCTGAAACGTCAGCAGATTTTTAGAGAAATCGTAACTTTCTCAACTTTCTGAGAAAAAAAGAAAATCGAAAAATGTACGCGGTTATGTCGTCTGCTTTTGTCTCTCGAAGTCAAATGAATCATTAATTCCAAAGTCGAATGAACACATTAAAGCAACGTATTGTTTCTCTTTTGGTTTGTTTGTATTAACTATTTCCCTGGAGGTAATCCTTCAAAACCATCGTAGAAAGATCACAGCAGGGAAAGACACAGCGAGTGCTTCCTTCGTTTCCTTCTTCTCTTCCGCCATGTTACACTGAAGTCATTTGGGTCAAAGGTTATCCAATCAGAGTGGTTGTACCAAATCGAAGACCACCGGCTGAGCTAACAGGCGCCTGCTGAGTGACAGCAACTTTGTGATGCACACACACAGTCTCTCTCTCTCTCTCTCTCTCTCTCTGCTCCGAAAATTCAAACAGCAACAAAATGATAAAGTTACAATTGTTTTCACTGTATCTTTCAAGTTACTTGCGTTTCTTTTCTTTAATATTCGAGCGCAACTGCACTACGAGGACTTTTCCATACAGAGTTTGAGCCAGTGTGATGTAACTATGAAATAATGAAAGAAATTATCGGGCATGTCATGATAATCGCCACTTTCGTCATTAAATTCATACCTATTTTCAAGTCCACCCGGCCGTTGAATTATGAAGTGTAAGGCAAAATACACGGCCAGGGTCAGTGACTCAGTGCACTTCACTAGTCCCAGTTAAGCTAACATTGATCTGCGCCGTAGTGAGCAGACTTGGTTTTCGTGCAATGATTCTGTACGAGCTTTTGAAAAGGATGACCTGACCACCCTTGCGAAATGAGCAGAAACCAAATGGGGTATGCAGTTCCACCCGCAAAATGCAGCATACTAAATGGTGACTTGCTCTCCGGCGATCTAGGAAGCGAGTGACCTTTGATTACCACCACAACCTGGCCAGCGGCGGAACATCATCGGCTGCTTCCTACCTAGGACTGAGCTGACCTGTGACCTCAACAAAGAACTGAGCTGGAAATCCGATGTAGATAAAATCACAAAGAAGGCTAACAATATCATGGATAGGATTCCTCCGGCGAAATTGGCATAGGACTGCACCGAAGCCGCAGAGAAACGAAAACGATCACCTATTTTTACCTGACACCGTGCCGGACCCTAGTGCATTAGTTCCCACTTTTGCCGAGTATTCAGCCGGATGCACAGTCTGGAATCCTCACACCAAGGATGTGACCACTGAAAAAGCTAGAGGCCGTTCAGAGAAGAGCAGCGAGATATCAGTGTCACCAATTGCAACGACTAACACCACCAGTAGTGTCTCAGTTATGCTCAATGAATTAAAGTGGGAATCCCTTCAGTGAATCGCGAACTGAACTCAAGAGGAAAACTGAAGTGTCACTGACTTCCATGTTGTACAAAATCATAAACAATTGATTGACATCCCATCAGAACAGCCGGTACCTTCTCCCTGGCACCACGCACCCGCACTAGATGCAACCACTCCTTATAAGTTAGTCAGACAAGTTGCCACAAAAACAAGTGATACAAATATAGCTTTTCCCCCAAATTATCAGGTCAGTTATTCCAGCGTGGAATTCCCTGGCCGCATCCCTGCCTCCAGTCAGCATCACGAATTGCTGAGGCCCCCTCCTTTGTATCTTTCAAGAGGAAGCTTAGCGCCCCAACCTTCTAAATCTTCTGAGTAGAGACCACGGTTCAAACTGAAGTCACAAACGGTAAATGACGGGTTGAGGGATGACACCCAGAGAGCGCATCGCTATAGCTGCATGGAGATGTCCCGCTGCCTAGATACTGTGGAATAAAATTAATGTCCGTGCTCTCTCTCTCGCGATCTCTCTCTCGCGCGCGATCACACTCACACACACACACACACACACACACCGTGACACACAGCGCTGTGCACACCCAAATCACTTGAATCTCTAGGCATGAGGACGTGACAAGATTGAAGATTGAAGGCGTGTTCGTCCGGACTGAAGAATGCCTTTCAGTTGACTTTGTCTTTTGATTGATATGGATACTTACTTAGCGCCTATCCTCCGGGTCGGAGACCAAGCTTTAAGCGCTTTACAAATACGGGGTCATTTGCACAACAGGCTGCTGCTTCGTGGCATAGACACTAGAATAGATACTAGTGTCTATCCGGTTCCTGGGTTGAGCCGATCGACTGACGGCTGCCACCGGGCGCTCATCATTCGGCGTTTCCTGTGTCATTCAATCAGATTTCAGGCACGCACACATACACACTAAGACATGTAACATTTTACGTGTGTGACCGTTTTGTTTATTTACCCCGCCATGTAGGCAGCCATACTCCAACAATTTTTTTGGGGGGTGCATGCTGGGTATGTTCTTGTTTCCATAACCCACCAAACGCTGACATGGATTACAGGATCTTTAACGTGTGTATTAGTTGATCTTCTGCGTGGGTATACACACGAAGGAGGTTCAGGAAACTAGCAGGTCTGCACATATTATGTTGACCTGGGAGATCGGAAAAATCAGTGTTTGATTCTCAATCTGGTTTTAAAAGTTTGCTCCTTTTTTGAGAATAATCAGAGAGAAGACTGATTATTGCCCATGGTTTGAAATTAGGCATTTATTGCACTCCATATGTGTGAAGGGTGCAATTGTTGATTTTTGTTGCGATACCATCCCTTTATAACGACCAAGCAGACAGTGCAGCAAAAAGGGGAGCAAATAATCATACAGATAGTATAAAAGTATATTGCCCACTGTCAGTCAAGGAAATAAGTAATATACTAGAAAAAGACTTTTATAGGTGCTTTCATTCAACTCTGAAACCTCGTCAGTTGACTCTCTCAGATTCATTGGTCCGATTCACAGACCAGTTCTGAGTTTAACTCTCAGACTATTATCAAATTCATTACAGATCAAGAAGGTATCTTGTTCTAATGTCAAGTGCATATGCTTTAGTAACCTGACAATTAAGTATCGTATAAATTTTTACTGTAGCTTGATGAAACCTTTAATTATGTACACGAAAGTGCGTCTTCACAAGTCACTGAGAACGTTGATGTTTTTGACTTTTTTCATTCATTATCAGTTGTTTCGCTTTTTAGTTTAACGACTTCTCTTTTACGAAGTTCTTTAAGCAATTTGCTAGTGTAATTGTATTTGGATTTTTTTTTTTTTTCAAATTTCACCCACCCCCTCCCTTATTTACCCAGTTTCCCCCAACTCTCCATTCATTCACATCCCCCACCCCTTCTAAACGATAATACTCAAATGTATACTTATATATGAACAAAATGTCTACAATCACCGATATCAGTGTGTGACGGGACATTAAACAAAATTCCTCCTCGGAAAAATCTCCACCCTCAGTTACGCACCAGGCGCAGGGACCCTCAGATTGAAATTCCAACGCTTTAACCATTCGGCTATTGCGCCCGTGCATGTTTATTTGTATTATGTATAACTATTTTTACGTTCAGTTTATGGAAAATCTATGTGTTTATGTTTATTCAGTCTATGTGTTTATGGAAACAGTCACGGACTTCAGGATCAGGATAAATACATCGCAGGAATTTGTATAATAGAATTCTGTCATTTCAGTGGTGAGAAACCCTCCGATCGCCCGTCCGTCCATCGTTTTCAAAGATGAGCATGCGATTATACGGATTCCGACAATGACTATATACCATCCTTGGGAGAGTGGGGGAGTGGGGCTTGGAGGGCTACGGGTTGGGGAGGGAGGCTCGTGCAGACAATAAAGTGGTGTTCGACGCCGTGCCGGTGGAAGAGCTAGTCTATGCTAGGAGAGGTTTGAACAGTCTGTGACTTAAGTGTTGTGCACATCTTACTAATTCTTTTTTTTTTTTCGCAAATGATGCGGGTTTTGTGCCGTGTGTGTGTGTGTGTGTGTGTGTGTGTGTGTGTGTGTGTGTGTGTGTGTGCGGCGTGTGCGTGGTGTGTGTGTGTGTGTGTGTGTGTGTGTGTGTGTGTGTTGTTGTTGTTGTTGTTGTTGTTTTTGTGCCAGTGTGCGGACTTAGAATTTCTTTCTTTTGTTTTTTTTATCAGCAACTGATGCACGTACAGGTGATATAAAAATATCTGTAACAAAATAATCACCTGCACACACAATGGCTACGAGAATGCCACGGCAAGGGAGAATAATGATAACCAATTGTCCTCGGTGACTGATGATGGGAACTGAGTGTGGGGAGCTCTCATTCCACATGAAGCTTTAAGCAGGGTTACAGAAAAGACTGTCCAACCCACACACTACACACAGTAACAGGTGCCGGTGTTGACGTGATGCATGCCCCTTCCGGCCCCACCAGTCACGTTCTCCAACTCTCCAGTTTTTTTATAGTTTTTTTTTAAATCATCTTTTGATAAGCCTGGAAGTGTTACGTAAGTGCATATGCATGTGTGTGAGCATAATTGTATAACTGTAATACAAACTGTTTGCGGAGACCCCGCAGGCTTTGACACACAACCGACAGACCTGGAGGAACCTGGTGAACAGTTCTGTGACTCCTCACACAGTTAAAGGAGAATGATGGGTTGAAGGTTCCCGGCATGGCTGGTGTTGTGTCCAGTTTGTGGGACGGACAGTGCATTATTTCGTCAACACCTGTAAACTTTTGAGTGTCATGTTTCCTTTTCCTAACGAATATGTGTTTCCTCCTACATGCGCTTGACCTTCTTGTCTTGTTTTGTCTATAATCCTGTGGTAATCCCTATACAGGGCAACAATCCACAATAAGGGGGGTCCGCTCTAGATGACTGATGTCTGTTATGACACCCAAACCCTGTCCTGTAGCTATTCTGAGCCTGAGGCTCGCAGCCAGGCCTCAGTCCTGGTCTTAAATGACTGAGGGGAAATGGCTGAGATTATATGGTCTAGAATCTGGTTCCACAGGCGGACGGCAGCTGAAGGGAAGGAGTGCCTGTGGGAGTCAGTGCGGGAGAAGGGTACCTGTAGTTTCTCTGGGTGGCCTCGGACAGTTCTAGTTGTCCGCACTAAAGTACCTTCCCGGGGTACCACCTCAACCAAACCACCCATGATCAAAGTTCTGTCGAAAAGCAGTATGTTTACATTTTTTTTTTTAATCTGGGTTTTACAAACAGTTCATACTGTTCTACAAATGTAATTATTTCCACTTTGTTACATGTCTGTTCATTATTTCAGCATTCAAACTGACTCGGGACAAGCTGATCCACTGTCATGTTATCACTACCAGCATTTAATGCCACAATATTATAAGTTTTCACAAGTGTCACAGTACACATTGCCATACAAGTCGATATCATACAGCAACATCCGGTAATGTTATCTGCTGTTGACACGGATTCTGTTTTCAACGGCGGCCTGAATCACTCCTGGCAAGTTTGATCATGAATCGATTATTCGAGTCATGAGACAAACACACCTGTTCAGGAATTCGACCACCACTGCCTATACTGGGACTAGCATTAGACGTTTTCTGAGAAAATAAGACTTTCACTTTTTATCGAGTCGTTATAAATCTCCCCGATAACGGAAAAATGAATTTCACATAATAATTATTTTGCTTTTATCAAGTCGTGCAAGAGCTCTACAAATAATTATGTCAAATTCTTTCACTGAGACACAAAATGTACTGATGTATGACGACCATTATCATTAGGAGAGGCCACTGAGTGCATGGCATTATTCAACGCTTCAGTCCCCACCCTAGCCACTGTATATGGTATGGTTAACGTACCATCACTGATCTCGCATCGTGTACATTAATCTTATGAAGTTTAGCCGACTGGAAGAGGTGACTGTAAACTGTGAACAAAACCACGAGAAAAAAAAGTCAGTGAAAAAATGTCACTGTTGATTTATGTGGAAGAAGCAAAAAACGTGCATCAAACAGATAGAGAACAAACAGACGCGAAGGTAGACAACGTCGGTCCAAGCACAAAATATAAGAATGGGGGGAAAAGGATTATACAAAGCTATTTGTAGCACTGAGTAGATCTAGCTGGCTGACATGGTGTAGAGACAAAATGAAATAATCTCTCTCTCTGTCTGTATATATATATATATATATATATATATATATATATATATATATATATATATATATATATATATATATATATATATATATATATATATATATATCGGTTTGTGTGTGTGTGTGTGTGTGTGTGTGTGTGTGTGTGTGTTTTGTTTGTTTGTTTTTGTTTTTGTTTTTTTGTTTTTGTTTTTGTTTTAGAGAGAGAGAGAGAGAGAGAGAGAGAGAGCCTGTGTGTGTGTGTGTGTGTGTGTGTGTGTGTGTGTGTGTGTGTGTGTGTGTGTCCTTAATTGACACGTATTACTTTATGTAATATCACTCGGGACCGACCGACCGGTCGTGATTTGATGTATGCACGGGTATAACCCGTATCTACAAAGTACAAAATAGAGCCCCATGGCAGCATTACAGCTAGCGGCCAACATACATCTATATTACATTATCAATGTGACCTTTTAGGTTTCTTTCATTTCTTTCCCTGGCAGACTTGGTCGCAAATAGGCTGCCTAGCTAATAAAACTTGACCTAACTTATATCTGATACAAGTGGTGGACATATATATATATATATATATATATATATATATATATATATATATATATATATATATATATATATATATATATATATATATATTTTTTTTTTTCCCGCTTACAAGCATTTGCGAGAGAAAACATACACTTCGTTCTCAGCCGTTTTCACCGCGAGCTGCAGTACTTGAGTCGGAGAAAAAGACCAGCACCACTAACCCACACCATGACTCCTGGTGGAGGCCTAAAGATAATCTTAACCCAGCCATGGGGCCTGCACTCTTCTCGTTTCCTACGAATGAGCACTGATCATAACTGAGATTTCATTCCACACACATGTATGTTTAACTGATATTACTGGTGAAGCACTGTACGTGTGTGTGTGTGTGTGTGTGTGTGTGTGTGTGTGTGTGTGTGTGTGTGTGTGTGTGTGTGTGTGTGTGTGTGTGTGTGTGTGTGTGTGTGTGAAGTCAAGTCACATTTTTATTTCATGATGGTAAATTGAATAAGCAACAATTGCTTTTTTAAAAATTTTAAAAAAAAATATATATCAGCCATCAATCAGAAAAAAAGGAGGGAAAAAAAAAAGAAAAACAGAGAGAAAAAAATATTGGAGAGAGAGAGTGAGAGAAGAAACAATCAATGAAAAAAAATGTGTTGAGCCTGTGGTGTGTGTGTATGTGTGTGTGCGCGCGCGCGCGTGTGTGTATGTGTGTGTGTGTGTGTGTGTGTGTGTGTGTGTGTGTGTGTGCGCGCGCGCGCGCTGCCAGTGGGTGAATTATTTCATTATTTTCGTGTTCATAACATGCTCACAATTCCGAATTTTCAACTCTTCATTTATGTGAAAGATTGCGCTAAAAAGACACACACTGCCACCGCCATGTGAGTTGTTGGGTTGCTTTACGACGACACTGTACAAGCATGGAGGAAGATCTGAACAAGAAAGGATGGTATGTTGTTCGTGTATGGGATTGATCCCTGTATGTAACACCGCATCATATTTTAATAGAAGCCCAGTGAGTCTGTATCGTAATGAACCTAATCCGTATTTTATTTGGCAAATAATGTCACGTAGAGAACTATCTTGTGAACAAGTTGTATTCAAAATCTAGCACTTGGTGTGTGTGTGTGTGTGTGTGTGTGTGTGTTAGGCATCTGACACCCGAAGGACAAGAACAATGTGTTATGGAGGAGGGAGACAAACGGATGACAGCAGACTTGATCATCAAGAAAGCATTAAATGTGAGTATGACCATGCCTCTTTTTCTAGTTTTTAGTCTTTTAACAAGTTGAAGTTAAACATGCAGTTCATAGGCATATAATTTTACTCAACTACTGAAACAGAAAAGCCACTTACACTTAAGACTAAAATAATGAATAGACCAATTGCTTGCTTTTTGTGTTTTCTGGCAAAGTGATATTTTGGAGACAGTTTCAGGGATTCATCTGAGTGTTAGAATTGAAATGCTGGACTGATAGCTCTTGAAAATGACCAAAACATTTTTAAAGAAATCAGCATCTAGACAATTTTTTTAATTTTTTTTAGCCAAGTTGTACACAGCATTCAATATTTATGACTAAGATGCATCCCCCTTTTTTTTCTTTTCTTTTTTAACAAGCACTGATAAAATGATTTCAAACAGGTTATTGAAGTATATATGCAGCTTGTCTCCCATTCTGACTATGTGACAGGGGGATTACTTGACAGGGTGTAGGAAAGTCTTTGACAGCGACTCCCTGTTCAAGGGAAATAACCGTGTGTTCCATAACCATCATGCCAAAGAATGAAACATTGAGCCAGTAAAATGAGTTTCATCTAAATTTCATATCTAAATCTCTAAGTTACAAGATATTACTTTGAAAAGTGTATTTGATTTATTTCAGTTTTGTAAAAATTCGCCGTAGGGTGTAACAATAATTTCAAGAATTCTGTCATCTTCACACATCTGCATAGTCTCCACAAACAGATATTTTTTCCTCAAATATAGAGAAGAAATAAACAGCCAGAAAAATAGAAACAGAACTCTGATGACAGTTACAGAGTTAGGTATGACTGTTGGCTGGCAGAGTGCAGAAAAAACTTGCATATTTATGTACCCAACGATCTTAACTGTCACTCATTGTATATTCATAGTAGAATTACTAGAAAGCAGAACTTTTGCATGTTTTGCAGCTAAAATGTGAACACTGCAGAATGGAGACTGTTAAGATAAAAGTTATCAGAACTTCTGTTGCCATTTTCTAAGATGCTGAGGCTGCAGTTTCAGTTTCAGTGTCAAGACAGCATGAAAAAACAAAAAGAAAAAGAAAAAAGAAAACACAAAAGACTGCACAGACATATGTGCGCGCGCGCACATGCGTGCACACACACACACACACAGAGTTACAAAGCCACACATACAGTTTTGCTCAAAAAGTCAAATGCGGCAAACAGCCCAGCGAGTTGTTCTGGGTGACTGAACGAAAAGTAAACCATACACATTGCAAGATTTGAAAGGTTTTTTAAATACTCTTAATGATGGTATAAAATAATAAACTGTATATAAATAATTACTGAGCATATTGGAGTACTTGAAATGTGTCTGGGGGGCTTGCGAGGGTCAAGGTGCTTCATGTATGTGTGTGTGTGTGTGTGTGTGAGTGCATGTGCATGTGTGTGTGTGCATGTGTGTGTGGGTGTGCACACACACGAGTGTGTGTGTGTGTGTGTGTGTGTGTGTGTGTGTGTGTGTGTTCTCTTTGGAACTTTGGTGTTGCATTTTGCTGTCTTTCTGTTTCACTTTCAGTTGGACTTGAGGGCCATTGGCAGGAAATGGCTGTCAATTGATGTGGGCTCTGGGAGAATCAATGGGGAGTATGTAAGTATGATTTGTCATGTGTGTCTCACTGCTGCATTCACTCAACTCAAGCTCACACGACAGATAGACTCGCACATTACATACACATTCTGACTTCACTCTTACCCAGGGATAAACAACATGACAATGTAAAGACACTCCTTTCTGATTATTAATAAATCAAAGAAAATAAACAATCATATCCACAGTTTCCCTTCAGGGATAAATTACATGAAAAGTCCAGTCGAGAGGCACACAACCAGTGGTAATTATTATCCTTTACAACATCTCCACGTCAGTTTTAAATTATAACAGTATTCAATTTCTTTCTTTTCATGACTGTGTTCTTTCATTGGCATTTCCAAACATCTTTTGGTGGGCGATATTTCGTTAAGTAACAGGCGCTGAGGATCCTGAAACATCTCAGAACCTAACTTTAATTAAATCGATCAATTAATAAAAATAGTACTCACATGACTTGCATTGCCATTCTCCTTTTACTGAACCAATGTTCGGAAACATAAATTAAAAACAATGAAATTTACAAAATTTATAAGAAATGATGTCATCAAATTTCTCATTACCAAACTTGAAATTACTGACTCACCAGTACTTCAAATCAACGTTCTTGAAGCTCCATTGTCCAACAAGACTACAACTGGCATTCTCCCTCAGAATGGCAACAGTCTGTCCTAGACACTCTTAGACCCCAAGGTCTAATTATTTTTATCAGGTCACTCCTGTGACCAGTTCAGCTGTGCGCAAAGAGGGGAGTGGCAAGAATTTCCGTGCACTTCACAACAACTCGTGAACACATATTCACCTCAGCGTCTAAAGACATGTGCATCACGAGCCTTTCTCCACAAATCGACATCACTGTTGATATAACAGTCCATGGACTGAAGCTAGAAACCTTTCAACAGTTCACTTATATGAGATCAGTCATTTGCAAGGAGAGATATAAACGGGAAATCCTCTCAAGGGCAGCAAAGTCAGTATCAGCACACTGTCCAGATTGAAACCTGTATGGAAAGACAACAGCATCAGTAGATATGAAACAAAGGCTCCTGTGTGCAATGGTATATATTGTATCTTGCTATTTACAAATTGCATGTGAGACATCACCCCTCACAGTTGGTTTGAAAAGCAGAATCCCAGCCACTGAAATGAGGTGTTAGACTGTTTACCACAAGATGCTGAACACCAGATATACTGATCATGTCACCAAACCATCAGGCAACTCATAATAACTCATTTATTTATTGATGATTTTTCTTTCTTTAGATTGAGGGCCCAGCGGTCCTGCAGGTATTGAAGTTGCGCAACCTGTCCGCGCCAAAGGACAACGAGGAATCACAGACAGCCCCCCGCCTTTGGAAGATCACGCTCACTGACGGCCAGGCCAGTGTGGCTGCTGTTTGTCTGCAGCAGCTGAAAAACCTCAGGTTAGTTGCGTGGGTTTCTGGATAGTGTGCAGTTTTTGCTGGCTTGTATAAATGGTTATTTTTTTTTTATGTTGAAAGCTTAAAAAAAAGTGTACATGATGGTTTCTTTGGGAATTGATTGAGTGAGAGAAATTCAAATGGGTAGGTGAAATTGTC